>NC_082395.1:19623884-19731384 GCF_031168955.1 Gadus macrocephalus | reverse complement strand
TCCGACATACCGTGCTCTCTACCCCACCAGGCTGCAGTCAAACCATGGTGTTGTCAGTCTGTCGTCTGCAGGACATCAACGCCAATTATGGGGAGGGGTAGAGGGGGTGAGAGAGGGCTCCATAACCTTTCTCTGACTCCTGAACACATTTGCCCTTGAATCGGTGGTTCGACATTGATACACGAATGCAATACGTCTATGGAGTTTCTATGAGTCCCATCGCTTCCCCCCGTTCCATCTTCTGGTCAGCAGCAGGTGCCTACAGAGCAGTCTGCGAGCCAAACGGTAATCAATGACTGCAAACCAAATGACATGGTAATGGGTTATCGATCGCGCGCCATCCCGGAGCCATTGATTGAATCATCTTTAAAGTGCGTGAGCTGTGTGTTTTAAGTGGTCTAAACTCCTTTCTGTCACGGGCCGTAATGAAGACGCCTTCCACGCAAAGGTTTTCGTAACCGGGCGAAAACAAGTAGTTTAGTCGGTGGTTAGCCATCGGTGGTTAACAAACCGGTTACAAGCGGCTATCGCACTCTACGCGCATGCGGAGCACGCATTTCTTTCGTGTCCAAATTTTCATCATTTACGATTGTGCGGCGCGGACAGACGGTCCTATTTCCCCTGCTGTGTGTGTGTGTGTGTGTGTGTAAGTGTGTGTGTTTGCGCTGCTTGATGTACGCATCGCTAAACCAAAAGAGGAGAACAAGCAGGGGGCGGGAGGGGAGGGCAGTGTGAATAGGACAGAGAGAATGAGAGCGACAGTGATTAAATGAAAAGGAGAGAGAGGGAGAGCGAGAGAGTAGATTAGCTCGGAGGCTCTCGCTCCCTAGAGAGAGTGTCTGAGAGGAAGAACAAGCTGTGTCGAAGCCTCATCCTTTGGCAGCAGTCCTTCATTTCCCATCTTCTCCTCTGCGCCCTCCTCCCCTTCCTCTGTCTCTGCCACTCCATGCTCCCTCTATCTCGGTCGCCCCTCAGACCCACTCTCTGCCTTTAATTCAGGCGGATCCACAAAGCCAAGCCTGTTGAGGTGTTTCTCTTTTCTTGCATTTTATATGCGAGATGTAAGATGAAACGGATAAAACGTTTATTTTTTATTTTGCACTAATAACCTGTGCTGTACTTCTACCTGCCGTGCTTTCAGCCACATCCTTTTCGGTTATCTGGGTAACCTATTAACAATGGGAGCGATCCCGACGACGTGGGATGTGGGAACGTCGAAATTCCTTCTTTAAATTGAATAGCGCATGATGCGCCATGTCTTTAAAGAACAACCACTAAACAGAAAGGGAGGCAAAGAGGAGAGCGAGGGGAAAAGAGGTGCCTGTTAGTTAATCAAGAAATGCCGCCCCCCCCCCCCCATTGTCACCAAAGCCTAATCACGCATTCCCTCTGTCCCCGTTTCTACTGACAGCCCTGGGCCTGAGGAGCTGTGCTCATCAGGCCCTCGGACCAGAGAGCCCTCTGTTCAAACCAACAGCGCAGGCATCATCAGGCATCATCAGTCCTCTGACGGCTGTTAGTCCACATTAGCACAGCCCACACCCACCCACGTTGACCGTGGTCAGGGGGAGGCAGACGTACACAACTAAAAACCCTTCTCCTATGCTCCTGTATGCCCTGTTTTCGGTGGGATTTTCACTTAATGCATTTAAATGCATATAAGCTCTGACTGTGTCAAGATTTGTGGAACAGAGAGAGGCAAGAAGAGATAGAATAAGTGACGGCGTGTCGGGATACATGCACCATCTTGTCTTTAAGACTCGATAAGTAGATTGGCGAACCCAGACCTTGCGTGTTGTTCACGGATGTCACAAGCTCTGTGTTTGCCGATCTACCTATCGAGTCTTAAAGACAAGATGGCGTCGACGGGACAATACTATCAATACTGATGGTATTGTGTGTATAAAATGTCCTTTTTAATAAACAATCTGTACACTTGCAAGGTTATCATATGTTAAGACTCGTTTTATATCTTAAAACCCTTATTATACTACCTAAGAAGTGTCGGGCTACTTCTAGCCTTGTAAGTGGTTTAAAATAGCGATTTAGCTTATACCATGAGACATGCCCCTATCGTTCCAAGTTTATAGCGTTTTGGTAGAATCGTCTAAAAACAGCCAATTTAAGAATGCGTCTATATGCACTATATTTCTCCCAAACGAACATTCCAACATTCCATCATATTCCAGATCCATTTTACACCGGATTTCTCCTTTAAAGGAGGTTGCTTTTACATAAAGACATTCTACCCATGCATGATGAGTTTGAAATCCAACTAAACCAACTGCCAAGTGTCGAGCATATGCTCTCATTTGGGTCTATGCATTCAGGTTTTCTTTGTGTGCTAAAGTTAAAGTCCCTTGGAAACATTTTTTACTATTTAATCAATAAGGTGTGTGTGTGTGATGAGCTACGAGAGAGCAAACATGTTTATTAGCACTGCATGCATTAAGGACACACACACACACGCACGCACGCACGCACGCACGCACGCACGCACGCACGCACGCACGCACGCACGCACGCACGCACGCACGCACGCACGCACGCACGCACGCACGCACGCACGCACGCACGCACGCACGCACGCACGCACGCACGCACGCACGCACGCACGCGCACACACCTGAACATATCACATTTATATCCCATTAGCCCAAACGCATGTTAATGCCAGCTGTAAAAGGGGTCATGGAGGCTCAATGTAGTTATCAGAATCACACTCCCTTTAACCTCGGATTGTACCTTTCAAACACATGAATGTTTCATTCACGTAGGCCTAGGACCTAACACTTACACATTGATGAAGAAATATAATATAGATAAAGAAATACAGAAAGAATGTTCATTTGATATCATACCGGTTACAATGTCGCACACTCACACGCTCACAAACGCACACACAGGCGGGCTCTTGCAATGAGCTGTGGTGTGGTGGGATGATTTATAGCTAGCCATATCTAATGGATTGCTTTGGCACTTGAGAAATTATGAGGAGAAATTAATTAGCCTTTACTGACCCTCCTGTCTATCTGCCACACATACACACACGTATACACACACACACACACACACACACACACACACACACACACACACACACACACACACACACACACACACACACACACACACACACACACACACACACACACACAGGCTTCACAGGCTGGCTCTTTTGTAAACTTCAATCCTGGTTAGTTGCAGATAACAACTAGACAAATACAAAGCTTCAGAGTCAAATTTAAGCCTGGAAATTAAAAGATGGAGGAAAATAGGGGGGGGGGGGCAGTGGGGTGGGGCGACAATGAATGCAGTTCAAGAATAGTTTTTATTGAGTAGTTTTAAACTGTTGATTTCGATAACTTTAACAAAATCGTGATTTCTTCTTTTCTTCTGTCTCATTGTTGCCTTGACTACTAAGTGTGTGCGTGTGTGTGTGTGTCTGTTTTTTTTCTCGCATCCAATCTGTCGCACCACATCGTGTAGCTCTCAGCATATACATAATATATAAACATATGTTCCCTTAAAATACACTATCTAGCTGATGGATTCTTCTCCTCCTCCCAGCTGAGATACAGAGAGATAGAGGGGGTCCTGGTGACAAGTCCAACTGAGACAGACAGAGAGAGAGAGAGAGAGAGAGAGAGCAAGCATCCTAGGGGTGGGGGAGAGAGGGAGAGATACACAGTGAGGGAGAGAAGCAGTGTGAGTCCTGGTGAGAGAGGGAGGGAGAGAGAGAGAGAGAGATAGAGCAGATGCTCGTCTGCCGTTTGCAGCACCACATTTGAGGGATGGTGGAAGAGTGCAATCCCAGGATGCATATATCTCTTTTAACTGCTGCACTGCAGGCCTGGCCCTGAGACAATGTGTCAGACGGTGACAGGAATAGGGAGCAAGAGAGGAGCGATAGGAACGGTGGGCCACAGAGGAGGATTATTAGCATCCAGGGATTAGGGAAGAAACGCGGCCGAGGTCTGACACATCATACTGCTGCCTATGGTCTGTATTAGTGCCACTCTGCCGCCTTTATTTAGTCAGTCAAATACAGGCCGTTAACCTTAGCTGTCAACACACATCAGGGCTCATGTCGGGAGATCTGCTGTCGTTTTATCTATCAAACTCGTGTCAACATGCAGACTAGACGGTTGTGTACACGGCCTGCTGTGTTAGAGTATATTGGTTCTGTTTTCCCTGGACATTATCAATTACTTCTCCGCTTTGCTGTTGCACAATATTACGCATTAAACATGATCGCTGGCCATTATTTATTAAAGCGAGAGCAGGTGTTTGTGAATTTTTGTCTGTGTGTGTGTTCGCACTTTGGGGGTGGAGATTTAAGCTTGATTAACTGTGATGTCAAATAAGACTAAATGCGGCGGTGCTAAATCGTCCGTGCATTTCATCAAATGCCATTCGTGTAAAGTTTTGTTAATGCGTGACTTGAAGTGAGCACCTGCACCACTACGAGTTGTTGGGGGTCGAAATTGTAAAGGTTCAGAAATGTTAATAGTCCACCATAACACAATGACTGCCTCTAATGTAATGGAATCAAAGGCAATGATGCCCACAGCACTGACGACGGAATAATGGGAAGAATATGAGCACATTGCCCGTAATATCACCAAAGCTATTCAGCTATATGCTAATTATCACATTACAGGCAGGGTGAACGTGTTTGAGCAAATTTCATGAGATAAAACCCTAATGTCACCGACACTGATGCATTGATTGTGATGTATCCTCTTGGTGACGTTTGGTTGTATTTCACATTGCTGTGTTTGACCTGTGTGTAATTAATAAATAAGTGTTTAGATTTATGTATTATTAGGAATACTTGATAGGATGGCTCCGGGTGTGGTATTCGTTGTAGTTTACCTTGATGAAATGTATGTAATACCATATTCAATGCACGGTACGTTTTGTAACAACTGATTTCTTGTTTGTGCTGATGCATATTGTGAATATCTTTACATCTATATAAATATATAGATCTACAATAAAAATAATGGGGAGATGGGATAGATCGGATATATTCCAAGATTGACCAGTCTATGTAATTCCTCCCCATAAACATAATTACAGTGGAGGGTGTAAAATGGGGTTGAATACTTTATAGCCGTTGCATTTATAGCACATTAAGTGAAGGCTGTATCCAAGTAACTGCTGTGAATTATTCTTGCTATTAATTGACAGGCACTAATACACAAATAGCAAAATGTCAGCCCAGTGATGTTCATTGCCATATTTAATGTACAAACGAGTTGGCTTTCATAAATTCACGCAGAACAGGTCATTATATATAAACGTGTACACGGCCATTGTGTTACGGCTTTATTATATCAAATGTTAGTATATGTTTACTACGATCAATTATTACACCTTCGGTCTCGGTTGAATCATCAACCAACATATTCGAAACAACTAATCATGCGTAAATGTTCAAACAAAACAGTCAAACAACATCTTTAAAAAGGAAAAATGCACTCAACACAAAAAACTATACACCAGCGCACACACAGCCATGCATTTTGATTGACTGTTCTTGTCCTGTTTCTCTCCATCCGTCTCCACCTCTCCTCTCTCCCTCCATCCCTCCCACCCCTTCTCTCTCCTCCCCCCTCTCTCCCTCCATCCCTCTCACCCCTCCTCTCTCCTGCCCCCTCTCTTCCTGATCCGCGGGGCCAGCAGGACGGACTTCGACGTGGAGTATGACAGCTACCAGGAGGACTACTATGACAGGTACTGTCAGGTTGGCTGTGCACCGCTGCTAAGAGCGCTCACCACCGCTTGTCTCCACGTTGGCCTGTGGCAGACCCGTCCTGACGCAAATGTTTTCTTCATTGTTACAGCTCGACAGGCTTTGGTCTGCATCAGAACACACATGCACTCAATCCATAATGCAGGCACATGTTGATCTCTTTCTCTATATATATATATATATATATATATATATATATATATATATATATATATATATATATATATATATATATATATAGCATGTGCCAGTGTTATGACCACATACTGTATACATCATAAAGTATGTGGTCAATAACATGGGCACATGCTGGTTAGTTTTATATTTCTATGTATAGAAAACCAACACGTGCCTGTATTATTGATGCATTAACTGTATAATGTACATATATTCTACAGTATGTGGCACATCATGGATTTATGCTAAGTGATCTTCACTGCGTTTTCTTCTGTAAGGCGTCTGACCTAAACTCGTAAAAGTCTCCAATTACTAAGAATCGGCTCAGAGTTGGACCACCTCCAGGTTTACGGCCCGCCCGTCTCCGTCTGCAGTTTCACAAGCACAACACACACAAACACATCTCAATATTGGATGTGCCTTCCGTGCCGTGTCCTCGTATATGTCAGTGCTCCGGTGGCCGTGGGTTTCTGCTGTTATCTGTTCCCTGCTTTCGGTCTTGTTTTTCCTTGCTCTGCATTTTTTTTTTTTGTCTGTGCTCAGGGGAAAACACGCCAGTGATTTTCAATTTGCCTTTAACACACTGCATGATTATGCCCTCAGCTGTGTGTGTGTGTGTGTGTGTGTGTGTGTGTGTGTGTGTGTGTGTGTGTGTGTGTGTGTGTGTGTGTGTGTGTGTGTGTGTGTGTGTGTGTGTGTGTGTGTGTGTGGCTTAACACACAGGCAACAGCTCAAGACAAAACAAAGCTTTTTCATGCAGGGTCTAATCCATAAAGACAAACCCTTCCTCTCCCCGTCTTTCACTCACTCTCCCTCGCCCCCTCTTCCTGCTGCTGTCTTTCTCCCTCATAAGCACAAGCGCACCCACTTCCCCCTGCCGTATCTCTTTCTCTAGTTTATCTCTCTCTGCGGTGTGTACACACACACACAAACGCACTGCATCACGTCCACCCTTTGCTAAGCCCTCTCCAGTGCCTCTCTCTCACTGGCCGCCACTGGGAAGCCTTTGTTGCGGCGACGTTTGGAGCCGACTCCTCAGTGTCACTGAAGGACCGGCTCCTCCATCCACTACAATATGTAAAAATCCCCCGTAATCTCACGCGTTTATGGCCGGCTAATGCGCTTAATCCCCGCTATCAAACGGCCGACTGTGAGTTGGCGGGAGACATTGTCTCTCCGTGTGCCGTTCTTTAAAAGATTGCTTCTTCTTTTTTATATATATATATATATATATATATATATATATACATATATACAGACGCCAGGAGTAAAAGAACAAAGTACTTGTTCAATATTTTCTGATGCAGTTGGCAGGAGTTGAATGCGATGTTGAATTTGTATTATTGTCTAGGAAAGAGGACACGCGCTGCTCGCCCCCGCATGTCCACACAAATGGCCAGCCGCCCACCCACCCACACACCAACGTCCACACACACGAACACACGGCCGCACACACATGCGCACACACACGCCAACGCACGCGCACGTTCACACACCAACTTATACACGCACACACACATCAACGTACACACACAAACCAACGTACGCGCACGCACACACTCACCAATGTACACGCACGCACCGATGTACACACACACCAACATACGCACGCACACACTCACCTCCATATTGGTGGGCGTGTCTCTAAGCATCCGTCTCCATCCCCAGTAGTCACTCTATTCTATGAACTACATCCACAAGGCAAACAAACACCAGACGGGGCCAGTTGGTGGATCGTATAGATCGTTCACTGGCTTTCGTGAGACGTTGTGCATTTTCGTGGTCTCCTGGTTCCTCCTAAATGCGCTCTTACGGTTATGTTTGGTCAACGGGTTACAGTTTTTCTGCACTATACTGTACTGTACATGGACATACATATTTAGACAGGGCTTCAGCACCAGGCTTTGTGTTGCTTGTCCTTCCATTATTTAACATAAGTATTTGTATTATTAATAGTAGTTATTGCAGATTTAGTCTATTTAATATTACACGTGTCATAAGGTGCAATGTGATTATCAGGGAGAGTGCTATCTGCTATATTTTTGGGTATATTTTATATAGCATATTTATTCCCTTTAATGTCAATAGTTGATATCAGAGTTGACTCGTCTCAGTTCATAATAAATCTATTTAATGAAATAATGTTGAACAATAATTGTGTTCACAAGCAGTAGTTTTCTATCGCCGCTAGTTTCCCATGTGATGAAAAAATCATACCCACTTTCAATCCCAACTTCACTCACTCACTCACTCAGTGTGCCTTTTCTGGGTGGACAGAGGCCCGAGGAACTACCCAGAAGCTTTGATTGGCCCTGACAGAACCAATTACATTGTGGAAGATGGGAAGAACAGAACCCTATCCACATGGAAGAACGGGTGGCATTTAGGATGAAAACCAAATGGGGGAAATGGAAATAACTATTGTCTAAATAATCATATTTATATCCCTGTGAAGACCAAATATTCTCTCCCTCTTTTTTCTAGTAGTGGGTATTTGTGTGCTTATCTATTCCGTGGTTGAGGCTTTGCCTTGCTCTGAATGCTTTAAGTGTTTACTATTCTTCTGACCCTGTCACGGCAATTTTTTCTTTTTTTTTTTATTAATTATAGTGTTTTTGTGCCTGTGTGCCCTTGTGTGTGTCTGATTCAGATAAAAAATTATTTCACTTTCGCTTTGCATCTCCGACAAATAACATACCCCTTTGTAGTATACTATGGACGATAATAATCATAATAATGCAGGCTACTTCTTTTATAATTAATTTGGCATTCTTATGAAACCAGGCGCGCACCAATGGCAAACATGTTTTTCATTATTAATCCTCATGTTTTCAACCTGCGCATCAATCTCATAATAAAGCAAATGTCTAGATCCTTTGTTTGCATCCCATCCGTGCAAGAGAGGTTTGGTTTATGGAACCCCCAGCCATGCACTGTTTTGGTCATGTAGCCAGCGTGTGCTATGAGCCAGCAATGTTTAGAAATAGCTTGGTTTTGAATATCAATATTGTGTTGAGTTACAGAAGGACATCCAGCACCAAGAACAGCATCTATGCAGCATTACTTGGTATCACTGCAACCTTAACGAGGCATAACCTCATAACAAAACCCCATCTCTGTGTGTGTGTGTGTGTGTCCTGCGTAGGGTGTACGACTACCAGCGCGTGCCCGCCCCCCTGCACCCGCTCCCCCATGGACCCAGCCAGGCCAAGAGACCCCGCTCGTCCTCCCACTCCTCCGGCCACAGACGCAGCCGGGACAGAACTCACTCCAAGCTCTCCAGAGCCAAGTCCACTAGTTCAACCCCGGCCAAGCGTGAGTACTACTCGCACGCATGGACGGACGCACGGACGGACGGACGGACGCGCGTGCGGGGCAGTTTGTGTGTAGACAAGCGCCCCCGAGGACGTTGCTTCACCCGTGGGGAAGATCCTCCCTCTAGGCTGCATGTGTAGCGACGTAAAGAAAGAAGACCTATGTGCATTTTACTGTCGGTCTGTCTAGGTGTGTGTTACGCGCTGGATGCCAAGTTAAATTCCTTTGTGTCCAATGATGCATTTGGCAAATAAAAGCGATTTGGATTCTGAACCAATGCTTAAATCGTACTTTAATAGTGAGGTCGAAGGTATAATGATGAACAGCAGCGCACACGCAGGAGATGGTACACTACATTAATAATGTAAATGTAAACGTAAGCATATAGAAACGTAACCGCTATGTTATAACTTGGATATATGAATCCACACTGCAAAAGCTAGGAGTAGAGATAACCAATATAAAGAGGTTGTGTCTCCCAGTTAGTCTTTTTAATCTCTGAAATCTTTTCAATGTTTTGATGTGAAACCTCCCTCTCTCCCCATCCACTCCTCCTCTGTATTTCTCCATCTCCTCTCTCTCTCTCTCTCTCTCTCTTTCTGTCTTCCCTCTCCCCCTCGCTCTCCCCCTGTCTGTGTCACTCTCCCCTGCCCCCGCAGTGAGGATGGAGGAGCTGCAGGTGATTAAGCGGGAGCTGACTCTGATTAAGACACAAATTGATGGGCTGCTCGACAGCCTGGACAAGATGGACACCCAGAAAAACAACCACAAAGGTGAGCTGCTCGCTGGGAAACTCTGGAAGCCGTCTCCCACACAGAGAGACAACGCGAGTGGAAAAATAGATAATCTATTAACCAACCCCTCAAAACACACCAAAACCCAGACTGTGTGACATCAGGCCTTCATAAATCTACGTGATAAGCCTCAGCAGTCACAATGACTCTGGATAATCTGTTCTCCCGGGGACTTGGAATATGTAATGCACCACACTTGCTGTTTCAAATGCCAGAAACCAATCTGTACGGCTCTGCCTGACAAATCAATTATTTTGCTCTGCTCAGGGATTTTTTTTGAGCACGTCAAATTGCTGATAAGGTCAATAGGGGTATTTGTCCTCCTATCTTGTTGTCGGTAAGGCAGGGAACATGCTGAATGCACAATGGGGTGGAAACGACCGGCTTGCTGAAAACAAAAATTAAACCCAAGGCTTGAATTGGACCTTTGATGGTAAGGTATAAAATATATATCTTCAATTTACTTCTGTGGCAAGAGCTAGTGCTGCCCCCAAGTGGCCAATGTGGAAGTGGCACCCTCTGTGTTAAGAAAGTAAAAGTCCCAAGAGAGGAATCGAGAGCCAGATAGATTTATCGGCCTTCATCACAAAACTGCTTTTATTGGCTTTCTTAATCACACTGATCACAATTAAAATGACAACATGCAAGCTGCTGCACCATCTGCCCACTCCTTTGTGTGTGTGTGGGGGGTGGGGGGGTTCTCATTTACAATAAATGTCTAGAATGAATGTCCTTGACCAACTGATAACTCATCCTTAAAGCCCCCATTTCTTTCCACACAGTCTCACTTAATCTCTTCTCCGTATCCATCGTCAGCATCACTCTGTTCGTTGCGTCCTTCTACTCATCACTGCATCTGTTCCACGTCGTCTCAGAACCATAACTGTTGTTTGTGCCGTTGTTGGAGCGTATGGTCGAACTGTGAGCTATTGTTTTAGAGCCAGCTCTTCAGACATTGTGTGTGTGTGTGTGTGTGTGTGTGTGTGTGTGTGTGTGTGTGTGTGTGTGTGTGTGTGTGTGTGTGTGTGTGTGTGTGTGTGTGTGTGTGTGTGTGTGTGTGTGTGTGTGCTCTTCAGACATCATGACTAGGGCCGATACAGATTTTTCTTTTTCATCAGCCTTAACCGATACCGATTTTCTTGAGCCGTTATTTGGAGCCGATAATACCCTGGAAATCCAGAGTTCTCGTGAGTGCACAATTTGAATTTGCTCAGCGAGTCACTCTCGGAACGAGCAATATACACGTCTATATTCTGGGCCTCCCCTGGCCCAGAACATTAATGAATCACATCGATGTATCAATATAGGCGGGCCAAAAGCGTTGCTGTTTTACCGACCGGATGCGGCAAGAGTCTTATCTATTGGTTAGCTCCACTGGTCTGGATACGTCACCCCTTGTATTCTTCTGATTGGTCGTAGTGTTATCCAATGCGTGTTATCCAGTGAAATTTTCAAATGCATGCTTGGTGCCGCCCCTCGAGTTGGGCCATTTTTATTGCTCGTTGCCAGACCCTACAGCTTTCTAGATGTGGGTCTGGATTTCCAGGCTAAGCATCCCTCAATTGACATCATAAAAATGACACAATGATGATGCTAACAAATGTTACAATGTCTCAATTTAAATAAAATAACATTTATTGAACTGTCTGTAAATCACGGCAAAAAGAAAATATAATAAAAAATATATATATCGTCCGATACTGAAAAAAATATCGGCCGATACGATACACATAAAATTGACGATCGACCGATATATCGGTCGATCACTAATCATGACTGCGTGTGTGTGTGTGTGTGTGTGTGTCTGTGTGTGTTAGGGGTGGGAAAAATTATCGATTCCTTGATGCATCGCGATTCTGTGTAGAACGATTCCGTCTCGATTCAGATGAGTTAATAATCGGAATAAAAAAATAAAATAATAACATATATATATATATATATACCGTATTTTCCGGACTATACGTCGCTCCCGAGTATTAGTCGCATCAGTCAAAAAATGCTCCATGACGAGGAAAAAAACATATATACGTCGCATCGGTGTATAAGTCGCATTTATTTTTAAACATTTAAACAAGAACGTTTAGTCTGGAGAGACTGAATAAAATTGCAATAGCAATATAGGTGTGTCGGTCCCACTCGTAGTTCTGAGAGTATACCGAATTCAGTGACACCGGGATTCCACCGGACGCGTAAGCGCCGCGGTCCTAAACCTGAGCGCGGAGGGCTCCAGTTTTCGCTGGCCAAGTCATGCGCTGTGATATGTGTGACAGCTATGTTGCACAACATTGCAGCTAAGGCTGGGGTAGCTTTGGTTGAACCGGGGAACATTGAGGACGATGACGACGAGAATATAATTTATTCGGTGGTGCAGTAGGCTTGCAGCGTTCAGTTGTAGGCCTAATGAATGACGGTGCCATCTTGCGTCCGAAGATTATGTACGCACAATTTTGGCATACAAGTCGCTTCGAAATATAAGTCGCAGGGCAAGCCAAACTACAAAAAAACCGCGACTTATAGTGTATTGGCCAATGTGTATTGGCCTTCAATGTGTATTGGCCAATCTGATTTGTCTGGACGCGATTGCGAATCAGCCTACGCATAGCATGCACGCAACCTCTGTTTGGGACCGTCAACACTTCTTCATGTACCATGTAGCATGAGGTCCATTGATAAAAGTAACACAATTTATTACCTAAAATATATACCCCCTTATGCAGTCAACAGTGTGTGTGTGTGTGTGTGTGTGTGTGTGTGTGTGTGTGTGTGTGTGTGTGTGTGTGTGTGTGTGTGTGTGTGTGTGTGTGTGTGTGTGTGTGTGTGTGTGTGTGTGTGTGTGTGTGTGTGTGTGTGCGCTCGTCAGACCTCACCAACAGCGTGTGTGCTCTTCAGACCTCACCAACATCGTGTGTGTTTGTGCCATTCAGACCTCACCAACAGTGTTTGTGTGTTTGTGCTCTTCAGACCTCACCAACAGTGTGTGTGTGTTTGTGCCATTCAGACCTCACCAACAGTGTTTGTGTGTTTGTGCTCTTCAGACCTCACCAACAGTGTGTGTGTTTGTGCCATTCAGACCTCACCAACAGTGTGTGTGCTCTTGTCGCTGCAGGGTCTCCATTGAGGGAGGACAGTCCGGCCGGCTCCCCGTACCCTCCCTCCGCCAGCAGCCCAGAGCAGTCCCTCCCCCCTCTGTCTCCCCCTAGCTCCCGCCATAGAGTCCAGAGAGAGAGCCCCGAGCTGGGGGAGGCCACCGACGACGAGCACCACTCGGTAAACCCGCCTCCACACTGCAGGGGCTGCCTCTGGGCTGCTGATTCAGGGACCCATGGAAGGCAAAAGGGACGGATTATCATTATATGTTCATGCTTTATGATCATAGAGTTGGATAGGAAGGTATGGGAGAGAGAGGGGAGGACATGCACCATAGGGCCCCAGATTATCAGTCACCTTAAAGTGGAATTTACCCCCCTGGTTCAGGTTGAATTCAAACTTACAGGAGTCGATTTTGGGCTGAGAGATGTCGGCTGGCGCGGGAGTCGTTATGCCCCTGGCTACCATCAACGCCGTCGTGTGAGGCCTTTCTTTAAGCGAGTAGCCTTCGTTGAGTGTGAGGGTTGAAAGGAGCGATGTTGTCTATGGATTGCGACGTTATACTATAAGTGAGCGAGAAGTTTAACTCTCTCTCGGACACATCGACCGCTGGCCAGACAGAGCTCCACACACACCTCTCTCCGTAGGGGTCTCCTCGTGGGGACGGCCAAGGGACCCCCAAAAGGCCCTTTGTTTGGGGACTTGAGTTTGGAGACAACGTAGAACAATCTGGATGGGGGAGACGGGCAAAGCATTGTATTCTCCACCAGATTTCTTCTAAATTACCTTTTTTTTTCGGTAACCACAGTAAAATGGCATGGACTACAAAGTTCAAGATCACGGAAGAGAAACTAACACTTAAACTTGAATAATAAGATTCTGGAGGCATTTGGGATATGAGGATCTCCGGTTCCTGCGTGATATACTTCTGAGTGTCTGTGTGTGTCTTTGTCTGTGTGATTTCCAATAGTTCTATAAAATATGAATTGGTGAAAATAGGACAGTAAATAATGAGGAAAATAATCGTTGCAAAGTAGTTAATCTTCTCCATTGTGAATCACATTTGGAGAAGCGGAGGGATTTAATATCATCCAATGCTTGTAATAATAAATTGCTGTGTGTGTCTGTCTAACCTTCCTGCCTGCCTGCCTCATGGTATGCCTGTCTGTCTCTCTGTCTCTCCCCCCCAAAACAGATAAGCAATCACAGCTCTGACCTTGAGGAGGACATGTGAGACTGGAGCGAAAGACAAGTGTGCCAAACACACCGGAAGCAAGAACCGCCATCCTGCCATCCATCGCCCCCCCCCCCCTCCCCGCCCCCATCACAGGCCCCGCCTCCCCAGTGCACCACACGGAACCGGAGCAGAACGCACCCAGGAAGTGTCTTCTCTCTCGTACCTAATATACTAAGTTCTTATGGTGCAGCCCCATAGTCCCGTTAAACCTGTCTCCTTTCCTCTGTTCCTCGCTGTGATAAATCTATTATAAAAAAGAGGATGTGCAAGTACACCACATACCTTCACACACAACCTTCACCCCCCCCCCATCCCCCTTCCCCCCCTAGACCCATCACTCACGGTCACCTTTTTGACCGTGCGTTTTACTCTAAAAACCTAGAATAGTGTTTCTCTCCATACATATTGAATATTGAATGAATCGCGAGATTGGTTTGAAGGTGATTAAACGACAACAATCACATCTTCTGCTTGCTGTCATGTTGCTGACGTCAGATGGCTCATAGTAACACCAGGCCCTCGTTTCCACCTTTGTCAGCCCTGCTTCAAGGTCTTTGAATATATATATCATTATCTCTTCCACTCCGGGCAAACCCTACCCTGTGTGTCCCCGTCCCCTTCACCCGTCCCTCCGACCCCCTCGGCTGTGTTCTCGTTTGCTTTGGGAGTTTGTTTTTATTTGTTCTCTCTTTTTTAAGTCATTATGCTCTATTGTAATTATCAAGATGTAACACGTGTTGTGAGTGTTCGGACACACAGGAAACACTCAATAGACCAGTACTTAAAGGTATTTTCAGACTGACGTCAAAATACCTGTGTTTTGTACTGGGTCTTACCGTAGAATGGCCACACTAAATGAAATAGAAAAAAGCGTTGTTGTTTTTTCTGTATTTGGGGGGTGTTGGTTGGGGGGGTAGAGCAGCTATCACTAAGATCATCAGACCAACATGTTTTCTTTGCTAATTATTAAAACAAAAAACCTTTCCACATTTGTGCAATACCGAACACTTATGAAGGCAAATTAAGGATAAGTACATCAAGTTACATAATATAGCATGTTTTTTTTTTAGCAATATGTACATTGAAACAAATTGTGACATATGGATAAATATAGTTTGAAATATCAACGTTGGTGTTCAGGTGTGGAGATAATTGTAAATGGTATATTGGCAAATACACGGGATGATCAGCACATCAAATATCGTTTTAAAGTGGGGTGGGGGTAAGCACAGCAATGGAGGACAGTGTATTCAAAATATGAAAAAAGCAATTGTATTGTTCCTTGGTAAAATAAACTATTAACCATTGACGCCGTTTCATTTATTTCATTGGTGGCTTGAACGCTAGACATTAAGTATCAGCGAATGCTCAATATATATGGAGGGGTGGTTTGCTGGATGCAGAGGCCCTGAGCTGTCATCGATGGAAAACGACCTATTCAATTAATTTAGAGCAGTCATAAAAATGACTTCCTGTGTAATATATTTATATTTGTTTTACTTTGCTGGCACTATTAGGTTAGTTTTGACATAAAGGCCCAGTTAAATATATACTGAAGGCTATGCGATTTATTTAGAATAGAGACACCTGGTAGATGGAGAATCGACTAGATGCCTGAAGCAGGAGTTGTTTAAAACTTGTAACTCAAACATATACATTTTCTACCCAACCAATCAATAACTCGTACTTTGAGATCTTGCACAACCGCAAAATTGTGTTGTTTGAAGAGGAGGTAAGCGGCGTGGCCATTGGATGACATGCTCAGCTCGTACACAGTGCAAACTCGTGAGAGCACACTAGTGACCCGAAACTAAATGGTTGTAAATGAACCATCAACTCTCGGATAAGACAGTTCCGCGGGTTTGACGTGAGCTAAATTTGTGCAAATGAGCGCTGATCGGAGACTGCACAACTTATCTAGTCACATTGTGGCTGCAAATCCGGTAAGCATTGTTATTATGCCTGGTTAACTGAAAGATCATTCGTGAGGCATTCCTTTGGCATGCAAGCCAGTTAGTTGGAGGTGGGTTGGGAGTACAGTAGGGCCTACAGTTCAGACGGACGTGGGAAGTTAACCCATTTAGCCCGGAAAAGTCCTGGCTTTTATTAAACTGAAAGCACAATTATTATTTTATTTTTATTAATTATTTTCTGATATAAGGAAGTGCTCATAGTTCTACTACGCTGAGTACCACACATTTTTAGTAGTAGGCCTATGGATCGTTGCGTAGTGCTACTATGTGACTGCACATGTGTCCACAGATATGGCGACTAATGTATGATAGTAAGCATTATTGGCCCTTAACACTAATATTTAGAAACACCACTGCCTCAAAGGGATATTGGCCTAAGCAACAACAGTAGAGGCATATACTTTTCCCTGAACTTTTAAACGTTGCAAACGTGCGAAAACATGGATTTTGGCATTCAGTCCAAAGCTTAAAATATCTGTGGCATTCAGTAGGCCAATGCTGTGGTAAAGTGTGTAAAGTATGACAGACCAAGTGTTTATTTCTGTTCAATAGATATAACTTTATCTATCCCCTGTAGGAGAAATGTGTTAATGTTTGTCCCTAAAACAATAATGGTAAAAAAAATAAATACAAAACATGACGGTAACTCTAAAGTCAAGCCGTCCAATCTGAAGGCTCTACTTAACCACTCCCGCTACCCACTTCCACCAATGCAAAGCGAACAGAACTGATTGTGGAACTATGGGCGTAGCCTAACTAGTTTGTGAACGACCCAGAGGAACGCAACGCAAATATAATGTGAACATGTATGAGGCTTTAATAAAATTGAAATTAAAATTGTGAAATTCTGACCGGACACTTTTTTCTTTTAAAGTGTCTCAAAAATAAGACATGTCCGGGCTAAAGAGGACGTCTGGTCACCCTACGGGGAACCCATTTGATTCCTAACTGTTCCACTGAGAAATACGAAGTGTGGCGTGTGCATGGGTTGAATTGCGTACACGCATTTTTTTAATATGTAGGCTTACTCGTTATTACGTTAAAATACTTGCTTATAGGCAATTTGGTTGGTTTATAAGCCTTGATGTAGTTATAGTCTGATCATTTAAGTGTCCAAACTAGTGTCCCTTGTTTGTTTTAGTGTGGAGCAATGGCACAACCTGGCAGTCCCCTGACTACGCATGTGCTGAACACTGCGATGGGGGTCCCAGGGTCCAACATGACCATCCTGCTTTATAAACAGGACTCTTCTGCTGCTGCCTGGAATCTGATTACCACAGGGTAACATCTCAAGAACAAAGGCCTCAGTCCATTCAGGAGCGGCATTGCACAGCAGCAGTAGGCCCTAACCGACTAAATTATGTATTTCCCTACAGGATAACTAATTCTGACGGACGGTGCCCCGGTCTCACTACCAGGGAACTGTTTACTCCTGGGGTGTATAAATTGCACTTTGACACAGATAGGTACTGGGGCTGTCTCGGTGAAGAAAGCTTTTATCCATACGTCGAGGTAAAAACCTCTCATGTGGTTGTGCTACGACATTTAAATAACTATAATCATATTAATTGCAAATAATTGATCGAGCTTTACAGTATGTCCTCGTGGATTTTGAGAATGATTGGCATCAATGTAATTTCCGTTTATTTCTTGTTACAGATTGTCTTCACCATAAGAAACCCAGTGGATAAGTTTCATATACCTCTGCTTCTCAGTCGGTTCTCCTACAGTACCTACAGGGGGAGCTAGAGTCCACCGATAGGGACCTGTGTGAATGCCTCTGACTTATCAGAATCAGAGAGACTCTTATGGTTATGGATACTTCAATGCGGTTGCTGGTGGAAATATATTCTGATGTCGTCTTCCAATTCTGCTAAATGCGATGAATCCCGCTTATATTGTTTTTTCCCAATTGCAGATCATACTACATTTATTATGACATGTTTATAGGACAACTACTTTCTTCATCATCAAGAATCTCTCTGAGACGATGTATCGTTGCATATGTATATTGAATAGGAGTACAATAAAAATACAAATATGAACAATAATTGAAACAATTATGTTATTCTTTCTGATACCAATTGTATTGGCAAAGATTACTCCAGATATGATACAGCTTTTTTTGGTTGCATGTCATAAATCTGTTCCTCAATGCTTATTTTTGCCTCCACTCTAACAGTGATACTTACACTGGATGTCAGTTTGAGGTAGGCCTGTATGTCAATGTAATGTCCTTAAGATAAGAAGATTACATGAAAAACAAACATATGCGTTGGTTAAACATGTGTCTGTCAGTGTGGTAGATCAATAAATATATGAAAGAAAAAAAGGCATTTGCTTGGATGATTCACGATGGCATTACATCCTCAAAAAAACATTAAAACGCATCTATTTCAAATGCTGGTGTTCTCGTATGGTGCATGTGCTTCTGGCTCCAGCTCAGTAGGGGGCGGTAGTACCCCGAACGTCTGTTACAACCCGACCATTGTTCAGACGAAAGAAATCACTGGAAGAAAGGGGGCCTATCCCAAACTCATCCTGTGTGTATTTCGTTCAGTTATTGCCTTATACAATACGCATTTTTTGTTCTGCGGTGTGTAAACTAAAACTAAAAATGGCAGATGATGAATTGGAAGCAATCAGGAGGCAGAGAATGTCCGAGCTGCAGGCGAAACACGGGGTAAGGAGGGAAAAACTACCCCATTTAGCGTGTCCTATAAAAGGAGATGCCCGTGTTGTCCATGCTGTCATGCAGTGTCTAGGTGCCTTGTTTTAAATACCGTATAGATCCGGTAGACTCACTAGTAGTCCTGCCCAAAACATGGAAGATAGACTCATGCTATGAAAGCATTGAACACAGTCACACGCCTTCCAGCACGGCAGCTTACAGCATTAGCTCATAGTAACGTTAGATCATTTTCATTGTAGACATTAATACCTGCATTAAGCCTTTGGGCTTCGATTATATGTATTCAGATCCGTCCATATATGTATTCACATCCATCCATGTCGCTGAAAAGGCGTTGGTGTAATAAATCGTTGACACACCTTTTTTGATGCAACATTGGGTTCAGCATTACTGTTAAGTATTTCTACTTTGCATGATATGAACTTGCTGACCCTCAGACGGTTTAGTCCAATCTTCAATATGTACTTTGATTCAATCACCCATACCCTTGCTGTTGCATCGTACGTGTGTTAAGAGATACAGCAACATATTGGCATACCCAAGTTAAGTGGACGGTATCATTTGCATGTAACTAGCCTATATTAAATTGTTGAACATCTGTCTGCATTCTACAGACAATGCACTAAGTCACTTAATCTTATAGTTAATTGGATCTACCTTTATCATGACCGTCTATTTTCACCTATTTCTAGAATGGTTCCAATGACCAACAAGGACAGCAGGAGGCCAAACAGAGGTATTTTTTTTTTATCCCATCCAGTAAGCCATGATTGCATGTGCTGATATGCTCGATTAGGGCCCGAAAGATCTGAAAGGCTGTTTTCATGATGCTGTTGTCACCTTTCTCCTACAGGGATACAGAGATGAGGAACTCCATATTGGCCCAAGTTCTAGACCAGGCCGCCCGTGGCAGATGTAATTGCTGATATTTTGTTATTTCCGCAGTTGGTGAACAGATCAGAGGTTCATTAGACCTAGTGTTGTGTCTGATAATCATGGAGTTAAGATGCTTTTTTGTGTCATGTAATGTGTTATATAGTAAATGATTTCCTTCAATAACTCAAAAATATCCTGGAATAATTTGAGTGAGGTGTAACTACTTGTCTTCTTGTGTCTTAAGTCATATTGGTATACATCTCAATGTGTATATTTTTTATACATAAGATATTTCAATGTAAATTATCTATGAGCCTCAAAGGACTTACAGAAGACCTGTAATTCTCCATGAATGCATATTTTTACAGTTTATATTGTCAGTTTATATTATCACAAATAATTTTGTGATACATGACGTGATAACATCCTTGTGAAACAAAATAATAGAATTATAATTGTTATGTTTCAGTGAGCAACCTGGCTATGGTGAAGCCGGACAAGGCCCAAGCAGTTGAGAACTATCTTATCCAAATGGCTCGTTATGGCAAGTTGGCGGGAAAGGTGAGATGAAGGGTGGATTTGTTATTGCCACGCGCTGTTAAAGCCCCTTTTACACATTCCCGGTAGATAACTGGGTTATTCTTTCAAGGTGCCACTAGTGATTTTCAATATTCACCCATGCAGCTACGTTCTGGAAGATTTCCATCTTGCTCCCTTTCACACATGGCATAGCAATGCTGGAATAGACGGCCAACGGACCGTCCAGCAGACGGCCGTAATGCAACACTGACGGATGCCAGTCGCTATAGTACTCGCATATCTTGTACTTGAGCAGAAAAATTGCCGCTGCAGATTTCCCAGACTTATCGATCTTTGTTTCCATTCACAAATAGAGGAAATGTTCCGGAAGCATTTATTGTATTGGAATTTGCAAAGGTGTCCTAGTAGTCAAAGGTGGAAAGTTCAAACTTCTGTCTGGGTTTCGTAGCATTCTTAAATTTCCTCTTAAACAAACTATTTTGGCTATTGTTTCATAAAAATTGTGATTATGAGTGCAATGATGGAGTTTTCAATTGCAGCGTTCACTCTCTATCTGACCCACCTGGTATCAAGAGGGAGGCCCCTTCAGACTCCTACCAGTGACAAACTATCGTTATTTACCTCCTGGTGTTCACCAGTTACTATGTAGCTCATGATGCATATCCCCACTTATAACAGATTACAGAGTCGGGCTTGATTGAGATCCTCGAGAAAGTCAGTCAGCAAACAGACAAGACGACAAAAGTGACGGTAAGTACACCTGGTGTGATCTGAAATATTTTGGACGATATGGTGGTCAGGTAAATCAGGACTTTACCCGATTGTTTTTAATAGTTCTTACTATTTTCATATTCCAGTTCAACAGGCGGAGGGTGATGGATTCTGACGACGAGGAGGAAGATGAATGAGTTTTCCATACTGAAGACAGAAGCTCTGAAGAACATCTTGCAGGAGTACCTTTGCCTTCGTGGGACTCTGTTAATAGGCAGTTCTATTTAGCACACTATTTTCTCACCACTGAATCATGATCTCTCACTTCGCTGGGTGGTCATGGATTACTAAGTAAGATGAAGGAATAGAGATATTGTGGCATTGATTCAAAAATAGGACCTTTGCAAACACAGGCAAGTTCACCTTTTGAGGTCTCTTGCTAGCAAAAGTGCCATAGCATATGTTGTTTCCTGATTTGACCGAACATAATATTTCTTGGTAACGATTCCTGAACTTCAATTTTTGCTTGTGTTCATTTTGCTGTGTTAGGCCTTTCTTTCTTTTTATTTTTTTTCAGCGCAGTTCGAGAAATGCTTAAACAAACGGTTGCTGAAGAATTTTTGGTGATCGGATGTCAATACTGTTCATGTGTGCGTCAAGCAGTGCTGCAGTTCCATGGAACATGGATAAAGCACTTTTATAGCCTACATTTGTTTCTTTCTATTCATGTAACATGTGGTTTACATCAATAAAAAAGCCTAATGCAATCATTGTTTGTGTTCAACACAGCCTACTGCCGTCGATGCAGTCTATGCTATTAAAGCAGTGATACTATTGCTCATCTTCTAGGAAGATGTCTATGAGAATGAAAATTGGTGAGCTGCCTTCTTAAATATGTGCTTCAATATTAAGATGTCGATTTTTGTTTCCTTTTTTAAATAGCATAATTCACATCTGGATGTTTTAAATTTAATCGAATTTCTCATATGTATAAGATTATATTTAGTTAAAATCTCACTAGATTTCGTTAACCATTCACATCTCAAATTGGACCGTCCTCTACCTTGCCCCATTCGCCTGACTGTGGTCTGATGGCTCCCATTGGCCCAGACAGCGACTAAAGCAGGCGGCCTTGCAATGATTGGTACTTGGCTAAGCCGTACGTCAAACCCTAACCAATGGTGAGAGAGATTTGTAAAGCGCTACTGTTGTGTGCGGATGTTAAACTTTTTCGGTACTACAACGCTTAAATGAAAGGAGGACTAAACCGGCTACTTTAGATACTTGTATATTAAACTATTATCGTCTGTAATAATCTATAACCATGCCTAAGGACACTGTCGTCAAGCCAGCAACCGTGACCTGCACTGCGCCAGTCAATATAGCTGTTGTCAAATATTGTAAGTGTCACATGTATTCTTAACAACCTATTCTATACAACCTGTATTAAAGAAATGGTAACGATGCCATGCATTTATGTAAAAATGCATTTGAACTTAAACTGTGTCACTCATAGAAAATAACGATTATTATTGTACTACATAATAATAATCACACTTTTTTTGCACACAGGGGGAAAAAGAAATGAGGGCTTGATTTTACCCATTAATTCATCCCTGAGTGTCACACTTCATCAAGATCAGGTATGGAAGCCACAACTTACTAACTTTGTTTAGTTTCAGTGTAGTGTAAAATGTGAGTAGTGACTTAAACATTTTTTGGGAAGTAGAAATGTAGGGTAAACGCGAACGAAGATCATTCTAATCCTCCATTCTTTCAGCTGAAAACCACGACGACAGTAGCATCGTGCAGATCATTTCAGGAGGATCGTATCTGGCTCAATGGCAAAGAGGAAGACATTAACCATCCCAGACTACAGTCCTGTCTAAGGGAAAGTAAGTCTTGGCGATGGTTCCCTCTTTTCATGAAAACAAAAAAACGACTGCTGCTAAACATGATTACAATGTTGTTGTGTTTCCTCATCAGTTAGACGGCTAGCAAGGAAGAGGCGCAATGACGGGGACTCCAGTGTGGATGTGGGTTGCTTGTCCCATAAAGTCCACATCTGCTCTGTCAACAACTTTCCCACGGCTGCTGGCCTGGCCTCCTCTGCCGCTGGCTTCGCCTGTCTGGGTAAGAGAGGGTTTTGTACAGTAGGATGTACAATCTGTTTAACACATGGAAAATGTGTTATCAGTGCGACATTGAAGAGATAACTCACACTTAACAATATGATCAATCCAGACTGAATGGTAACTATCATGTTATGTACTTCCTCCCATGTGATTCTACCCACGCTCTCGCTCAATCGCTCTCTCTCTACTCTCTCCCAGTGTACACATTGGCAAAGGTGTATGGAGTAGATGGGGAGTTGTCCGGCATCGCCAGACAGGGCTCTGGCAGTGCATGTAGGAGTATGTACGGAGGATTCGTCCAATGGATCATGGGAGAGCGAGAAGACGGCAAGGACAGTGTTGCCCAGCAAGTGGAGCCAGAGTCCCATTGGCCCGATCTCAGAGTCCTTGTACTGGTGGTAAGTGTGTGAGTGTGTGCGCACTTATGGCCAAGCAGTTGTAAATGCAAGGATGTCGACCATGCTGCGTATGATAGTAATCCATTACAATACAACTGATTATTTCTCCCCGTTAACCCAATACGTTTTTCTCTGAAAACATTGCTTGTTGCAGGCCAGTGCTGAACGTAAACCAGTGGGCAGCACCGCCGGCATGCAAACCAGCGTTGAAACAAGCAGCCTCCTTAAGGTGCTCCATTGTCCCTCAAACACTCATTCCACTGAAAAAAAGTCACTTTCAGGATTACCATCGATTTGACACAGTAATTCGTAGTGTGTAGTTACACTTCCTCTTGTGTGTCTCTGTGTAGCACCGGGCTGAGTCTGTGGTCCCCGACAGAATGAAGCAGATGATTGAGGCGGTGCATAAGAAGGACTTTGCTACCTTTGCGGAGCTGACCATGAGAGACAGTAATCAGTTCCACGCCACCTGCCTGGACACCTTTCCTCCCATCTTCTACCTCAACACGGTGTCCCGGCACGTCATCAGTTTGGTGCATCAGTACAACCGGCACTACGGTGAAGCAAGGGTGAGAATAATGTCTTTAGGAAATTTGCAGTTTTAAGTCTAATGTCTGTTTTATGGGGTTTCTCTTAATTAATTGTAGTGTAGTGTTTCATAGTTTGTGTGTGTGTGTGTGCACTCCCCTAGGTGGCCTACACGTTTGATGCTGGCCCGAACGCGGTCATCTACACTCTGCAGCAACACGTGGCCGAGTTCCTCCAGGTGGTTCGCCTCGTCTTCCCTCCAGACAACAACAATGGGAAAACGTGAGCAGGCCGTCACAAAACCTAAACCTGGCTTTAGTACAAGGTCGTCCCTCGTGTGTTAAGGCTTAATTATGGATCCCGTCGATGCAACACAAGGGGGTTTACGGACCCATTACGTCCTTGCGGACCCTCCTTGCGTCCACCGCAAGGTGCCGGACGTACGCCTCCCAAAAAATTTAACTTTGCGCCAAGGCAACGCAGCAGCAAGGGCTGTGATTGGTCCACTCACTAAAAACGGACGCAGAACCAAAACGTGGTCATTGTGTTGCATCGACGTGGTGCCATAACTGAGCAATAAATGATACTGGTCTGTGGCCTTCCTCCACAGGTTTTTAACTGGTCTACAGGTAGAACCAGTAGAGATTTCCGAGGAGCTGAAGAATGCCATTTGCCTGGAGCCGATGTCAAAGGGAGTCAGCTACATTATCAGCACCCAGGTAGGGACACACCCTCAACAGAATTGGAATTACGTAATGCGTGTGTCTGTATGCACGGACTGCACTGTTTCAAAATCAGAAGTGTGATGGGCTCTGTTTGTTTGTGTGTGTGTCGAAGGCGGGGCCCGGCCCTCGTGTCTTGGAGGACCCCGGGCAGCATCTGCTTGGATCTGACGGGCTACCGAAGCCCGACGCCTAGCTGGGAGTCCAGGCCTCAAGCTGCTATAGCTATAGTCACATTTAAAAGACAGGGATTTTTGATATTGGCTTTTATTGTGGATCTGAAAGAGAAACTATATCTTCAATAGCAATATAGAGATATGGTATGATTATAACACTAGTCTGTACACAATTGTCAAATAAGTGATTGTTCTGGATTTGTTTTGATATAAAAATGTGTAGAACCATTTTAAAATGTTAAAAGGTTGTAATAATTTTGTTGTATAATAAAACCACATGTTCTAAGTCCTCTATTTAATCTGCCAGATGTGTTGTGTTGGTGGATGCTTGTATTATATCTGAATAGTGTTTTATAATGTATTGTAACACTTAAACCGTGTAAAACTCATTCATGTAGACATACCTTTATCGTTTGCCATAAAGGTATGGCATGGTCTCTCACCCACGCAAAGAAATAACATGACAGTACGGTGTGTTCTGCTCTTTAAGTTAAAATCCAACAAATTCCATGGCATGAAACTCTTTTTCCTATCTCGACAGCGATCATCAACCTATTCGGAAATGACGCGTAGCTAAAGAAGGGGTGGCGAACTCATTGGTCCGCCCATCCATACCTTGTTGTTAAATGAGAAACTTCCTCATTGCATGGCCAAACTTTCTGGTTTGTCGTGAATAGAGTAGGCCTACTGTTGCTGCTTGACGCTTGACAGGGTTCGCAGTGTTTAGAAAACGATGGGGAAAATAGAATGGGCCATGTGGGCCAACGAACAAGCTCTCGCAGCGGGACTCAGTGAGTACATTTTTTGCCTTAATATTTTACATTTTATTTTATTATAGTAAATTATTATTGTGAACCAGTAGTGATGCTAATAGTGATTGGCAGACACATGTCTCCATGACCAAGTGGTCAAGCCTTTAAAGCCGTTTTTTTTTGTAATTAGAGTATTGCATTTTTAGAAGATTCGATACAATGTCCAATGTTTCACTTTTGAATTGATACGAGTGGGTTTGTTTCAGATTAATCAAATAATTGTTTCTTCCTGTTTCCTTGTTTCAGTTCTACTTACCGGTGGTATAGTGGGGGTGGCCGGATTGTTTAGAGGATGGGAGTTTGCTGCCTATTCAATGTATCCTTTGATAGACCTAACGAACTAATGTACCCTTTATAAGTTGTAACGAATATTCTTTTATAAACATTTTTCTGTGTTTCGCAAGGCAAGGAATCAGAGCATATCCGCCTATCCCATTAAGAATTGTGTAGGAGATAAAAGGCCGACCGAAATATTGACCGTTTTTTTAACTACGTTTTTTACCAAAAAACGACCTAGGTTAGAAGTTGAAGAACTATTTCCTATGCACTAAAATGACCCTATCCTGAGATAATAATCTAAATGACTAGAGTACCAGATGGGACTAGGCATTTTAGATGTAGGAATAAAAAGGTATAGCTAATAATAATAATATTAAATAAATAATACTACATAGATCCAGGAATATAACGTATGCATAATATGATCTACAACCAGAATGGTAATAACCTTGACAGACAGTCAGAGCTGCAGGGGTGTTTGTATGCCTGCTAGAATACCCAAGAGGCAAAAAGAACAAAGGCACTAGTGTGGAGCGAACGTAAGTGGTGCTGTCTATTTATATTCACAATTAATTTAATATGGTAAGTGAGCAATTTAAATAATGATTCAAGGACTCGTTGATATATGTGTACTTTTTGTCTTCCAGGGGTCAGTACTGCTTTACAGTATGTGTGAAAGCGTTTGGTCCACTGACAAGGAACTACTATGTCAGAGCGTTCATACATGCAGCGTGAGTTCCACTATTTGTTTCACGGGGTTTCCCTGTGATTCTGTTCACCTCCAGATGTGCCCGAGCCGCCACCCTAAGTGCGAATAGCTTTAGGCTTGTAGGCTTTTTTCTTTTGTCGCCGTCGTGCTGCCATACCTTGGTTTCACTCGCAAGTATTTGAATATGAACTAACATAGATTATGGATTTGCGGAGGATTATTATTAGTGAATTGGGTGTTGCTCAAGTGGTTGAGCTGGTTGTCTGGGTTGATCCCCGGCTCCTCCCTAGATAAATGTGCAGGAGTCCCAGGGAAGGGCCCTTACCCTGAGGGCCGGAGCGCCCAGAGGGGCCACAGGTTAGGTGCAGTCCACTGAAGGTGCTCGATGGTCGTTGACTGTCTCTCTGTCTCCTCCTCTGATCTCTCTGTCTATCCTCCTCTCTGTTTTAGATTAGCTGTGCCGGCGGGATTCATGCTCGCTACCGTCCTTGGCTGTGTGTGTCTGGGGATCGCCAGTCTGATCTACCTGGGGGTACGTACACCTGGGTGATAATCTACTTTAAACGCACACCTTCTCGAATCGGGAAATGGAATGGGTCAACCGTATGTCGGCTGTTTCGTAAGACCGGGCATGAAGTAAACAGAGACCAACAAGGAAATGGTGACGAGGAAATGGTAAAGAGGACTTTGTAATCTTTCAGTGGAAATGATTGAGACATTGGTCAGGGGTTGGGAAACTACACCGTCATGGGTATGAAGGTGTATTGTACTATTGTTGGATTATAAACCAACCAAAAAGCTAATTTGGAAAGTAATTAAGTTTGTCATGTTTTTAGAAAGCCTGGGATTATGGTGGTAGAATTCGTATTCAATATGAGGTTAATTGAATGTCATTCAGTGAGACCCGCCAACACAAGCACTAACTTGTGAGCCGCGTTTTTCGTACTCCAGGCTGCCATAAGCGGGGAACAATGGGAGCCCATTCTGCCCCGGACGGAGACTCGGAAGGCAGTAGGAGAAAGCATCAAGCAGCCCCCTCAGAACCCCCCTCCGAGACCACCAGCAGAGATGCGCAGGAAACGGGCTGAGGACCTGGAGGGAGCGGCCTATGATAACCCCATCAAAGTGTCCACCAATGAGGAATGAAAAGCTTTCCATCTGTCTCTTCCTCCGGCCTCCCCCCCCCCCTCCCCCAGAGCGTCCATGTGCTGTACCCCACCACAACGACGGGTCTACTGTCTATTCCTTCTGGGATCGGAACTCTAACCGGGATCGTTGCTTTAATGAGGGAATGTGTTGCGATGAGGAATATTTACCCTTCAGCTGTTTAATTTTTGTGAAACTATTTACCTACTCTTATACAGTTGAAATGTTATAGTTCGGTTATATTTTATATTTCCGGAAGCTAGAAGATCAAAATGTGGTTACCGACGCCACATGAATACGTATTTGTAAGGAGGGTTTAAATGAGGGATGTATCTTTGTGGACATGGATAGGACCTTATCTTACAGATCCGATCAGGTGAACTGAATGTTACTGCCTGTTGCTTCATTATTTGCTGCTGTTTGTGGTTAATTGGGTAAGAAGAGACATGGGGAAATTATGTCTTTCGCACTAGCTGTGGTAATTTGAATGAAGCACTTCAAGGGTTAAGTTTGATCGCTTTCAATTGCATTTTCTGTGGTTTTTACATTGCACAATCATACAGAACAAATAGAAGTTGGTGGTATCAGCTATATTCTGAATAATTTATTTAGGTTAAATAAACCTCTGTAATGTACCCGCCACACCTTAAAATGATTACTATCTATAATGGGTAGTAATGATAGTCATTATGCTAAAGAGTACTTGAGTTCTAAATATATAAACTGTAGAGAAATTCCAAGGTACATTTAATCTTCTTAAGTTAATAACGTTATACCCCTTCTTGCTTAGCCCAGACCCATGCACTATTAAATAACGTCTCACATGAAGGTGAGACATATTGTTACTATGAATTATGGCACAAAATAAAGATGTAATAATGCATATAAGGGATGAAGATTTGGAATTACTTGAAAGTTGTAATACTTGTTATCCCGATTATAAACATGATCAACTATATCTAGCGTGGTTGTCAATCTCAAGACTGGACTGATGAAATCTTGACCTTTTGAAATATCCTGTTGCTTCCTGAAGAGACGACCTTTGTCTTGATTTCCTCATATCCGTATAATTATACAAGCAATTGTTACAGCAGATGACTTTTAACTATTGTAGTTTTGTTGACTCTAATTGGCAGAAATCTAATTTTTCTTTCTATCGTACATTTTTATTATATTTTATGATAGTACATTTTTCAACAACTTAATTATATGTTGAGCTGTATGTTATGTTACTAAATGTTGTATATCCATCTATCTATCTCTGTCTTTCCGTCGAAAATAACATGTATATATGAGAGTTTTCACTCATGTTTACATTACAGGACATGCAGTATGCATGTGCCTTTTGTACAGTAGTACCTTTGTTATACCCTTTGAGGACGCTGTTCCTCAACGAACCAAGAGATAGAAAAATAACAAAAACCTGATCTGTAGAAGAAGCGCTCTGCACCAATTAGAAACACTTATGTTATGTCAACATTCAGGCGCAGCCGAACGTCGTCAAGGTGCAGACAGTGGCCAGAAAGCCCTGGATCCACCAAGTTCCCATCAAAATAAAAGCCTAAAATTACACTATCGTTTTTTATTATTTTTTGCTTGAGCTTCTGAATTACAGAACTAAATCGTAGAAAATAGGAACCCAAATGTGTTACACATTTATGTAAGCCCATGTGAAAATCTATTGTAAATTCCCAAAATGCTAAATTCCCGATACACAAATTATACACACAATGTATTTACCTACTTAGAAAGGTGACAGGTTGGGTTTTAGTGGCGTAAGGTACCGGTGATTCTGTCCCGCGTTTCACCGGATGAGCGGTGCTTACTGCGGGTGACTTGACGTCGGCGGCAGCCACTAATCTGCTGACTGTGCTGGGTACGTACCTGCTAGCTTCCCACCCAGGCAACAAGTAGCCTAACCCTAGCCCCATGTCCGGGCAAGAAGAAGGATAAGAAGAATAATGTCGAGCCGGGCTTTGCGGAGGCTAAAAGGGAAGCAGCGGGGCCAAGAGGCCCTGGACCTGGGGGATCTGGGTGAAGAGCTTGGCCAGGCTGCCGAGGATGAAGAACCACTGGAGGATGTTGGTCCCCCGTCAAAAAATAGTGTCAATCGCAAGGCAAAGAAGAACAAGACTCAGAAGAATCTGAGTAACATTTATGAATTGGTAAGGTTTATATTTGTCAAGATACGTGGACGTTCTGCCCGACATGTCAACCTGTCAGCTAAACAATACGCTGTAGTTCTCTATATGATGGCTACTGTTAGCTCAAAACAATGCTGGTGTTTATAATTGAATGACCAACTTCAAATAAACATATGAGAATAATTGGATTCACAATGTATTTGTAGTTCATATGACCTTTCTGACTTGACTTGAACATCGACTGCCCCTTCCACTGTCCGATAAACGTGTGGTTGAACATTCGATTCGACCTGACAGATATGTGATGCGGAGAAGTCCTCGCTAGAGGACGATGCTGAGAAAGCAGAAGACACCGACGAGACGCATGATGACAAAGACACTGAACACATTGATGATCAGCCGCAGGACCAAAACTCTGCCAATGTAAGTATCGACCAGGCGGGATCTCTCCTGCGGCTCGTTTGACTAGACAGTGATGTTGATGATAATGACATGCTCTCTCTTCACCAGTCTCTGAGTGGAGCTAGAGTAAAGAAGAAGAAAAAGAAGAAAAATAAAAAGGGTGCAACGGCAGGTACACAGGTAGAGTCCAAATTCCCTCTTTGTTTCATCAAACTGAAAATGTCAAGCAGTTATTTTTTTTGATACTCTTGGCAGTAAAACAATTAATATTTCCTGTTATATCAATATTTAGCTTTCCTAGAAACATGTATCTCATCATAGTCCACGGATTACCTGGCTTACTACTACAACTACTACAATTAGCTTTGCTCTGTTTAAAGGAGGATGTTGCAGACGATGACATCGATGCACTGCTGAAAACCATAGAGGACACCAACGGCCAGACCCTGCAGAGTGAGCATTCAGGAGGCTCAGATGGAAGGTCCCCCATATATGTAGAGCACAGGTAAGGAAAGATATTTTTCAGAGACAGGGCTGACGATGTTTTATGGTCCAACTTCTGCCTCATCAAATAATGAAAGACTAGTACTATTACTACTGTGCATTATAAAATGGGTGTTTATTCATCAGGAATCTGAATCCAGAAACGGAGCTGAAGAGATACTTTGGGGCGCGAGCAGTTCTCGGAGATCAACGGTATTCGCCTCTTCCTTAAATAAGGGTTTTCTTTAAAGTGGTGTGTGTGTGTGTGTGTGTGTGTGTGTGTGTGTGTGTGTGTGTGTGTGTGTGTGTGTGTGTGTGTGTGTGTGTGTGTGTGTGTGTGTGTGTGTGTGTGTGTGTGTGTGTGTGTGTGTGTGTGTGTGTACGTGTGTGTATGTATATACATAAATCTTTTTGCAATTAAGTCTGTGTGTGTGTACACGTGTGTGTGTGTGTATATATATATATATATATATATATATATATATATATATATTTTTTTTTTTTCTATTTTCTTTATTGATCGTTTGTGTATTGCAGGCCTCGACAGAGACAGAGGCAGTACCACCGCACCACCTGGATGACTGTTCCTAAAGAACCATGGCCTCGCTTCAGTCGCCCAGGTAACTCCTGCTTTCCTTGTAGTCATACTGCCCGTTTTGATGGGGGGGCAACTAGCATGTGAGTGGTTGATGGCATATCATTTTTCCTCTATTGCTGCAAGGAAAGTTTAATCAAAATGATGCTAATTGATTTCCTATTGCACAAGCCAATGCTATGTTGGCAAAAATCCCTCTGGGTATAACACGGTGACATGTGACATCCGAAAAATATGGACTTCTTTCATTGCTTATTTGGCGATGGATATGTAGACAAAATTATTAAAAGAACACTTCTGAGAAATCAAAGAAATGCTGTGGATGGGGTCAAGTCTAGTGCCAGGGAAATATTTATTATTTGTCCCATGATATGTTACTATATCAGATAGCTAATGTTGCACAATCACATTGATCAAATTCTTCTGCAAGTTCTGCACTTTGATACAAACTCAAAGACACTTTTGATACTTGGTTCTGCTTAGGATCAATGTTAACTGTCCAGAAGGTGGTTCAAAGATAATTCATTTGAAATAATTTTCCAAGAATTGCTGCATATAATCTATTTAAGCTAACATTCCAGCTGAATGTTGAATAATGTCCTCCCTTTCGATTGGCTGAAAGGTCTAGAGGAGCAGTGTACATTGCTTTCTTGATGATTTATCACATGGGGATATGTTAATTTTTAGAAGGAAAGAGATTTCATACCATTGGCTATGAAATTATGTTTTCAAATCATGTGCATAATATTCAGTAAAAGTATTAGATCAGGATGAGCTTGATGCTATCCAATGTATACTAATGATTGTGCAAACCTAAATATCTTATTTATTTTACTTGTGGAATTATCCAAGGAGAAAGGGAAGGGATCATATTTCCTGCATTTGGCCCTTTACTACATTAATTTGATTTCATGTGATCGGTCTGCAGGAATTTCCATGTCTCTTGTCCAATCAAAGGAGGGCCTTCATTACTTTACCTTTGAGCACAGCCGGGACTACCAGCAAGTACAGTTCAAGTTCATGGATGCTGTGGACTCCATGAATAACAACAACATTTTGGTAAGAGTTTCACAACTAAAATATCTTCAAATATACTTGATTAGAAAGTATGTTTTATATGATCTCTCTCTCTCTCTCTCTCTCTCTCTCTCTCTCTCTCTCTCTCTCTCTCTCTCTCTCTCTCTCTCTCTCTCTCTCTCTCTCTCTCTCTCTCTCTCTCTCTCTCTCTCTCTCTCTCTCTCTCTCTCTCTCTCTCTCTCTCTCTCTCTCTCTCTCTCTCTCTCTCTCTCCAGACCCTGCTTCTCACAAACCCCTATCACATCGACTCCCTGCTGCAGCTGTCGGATGTGTGTCGAATACATGAGGATCCAGAAATGGCCAGGGAACTTATTGGTGAGCCTTTTGTGTTTCATTAAAATATTGTCCAAATTGAATGATGCCATCCAATAGTGTATATATATATTTATTTATTTTAGAAGGTTTCCAACTGGATACCAGTCCATCAGAAGGCAGATTTTGGCATTGTGCGTGGGCAGTAGCTTGGAAATTATGTGGTTGTTAGCTCGCTTGTCGTATAAAGTCACCCTTTCAAGGATTAAAAGACATAAATACAAACTCAAAGATGGGAGTGGTCCACAAAAAGACAAAAGAGTGATTGAGCTGCGCAAATACTATTCAATAATCAGTGGAACTATTCAACTATTCTTCAGAGATCACAATGACCCATCCCTACTGTGTATAAACCCCTTTCATTTACAGATTTTAATCACATTAAGCTCAAGGCATTGATCCACAAACATGTGACTTGGCTTCCCACTTAACTAAATACAATAATTTGTCGCTTCACTTCCTGGTCCCTGCTTATCTGATAGACCTTTTCTTTATCAAGAGTCAGTTAAGGACAACGTGGCCATGTGGCGTTGTTTACCCTCTCCACAGGGGCATTAAGGTTGAAAGGGCTACCAGATGGTAGCAGTAGTGAGAGTCTCTTAAGAAAAAGCAATCATTGCCTGATATAGATGGATGTTTTAAATGAGAAAGATGAACGTCCCTTCTAGCTTACCCTCTGGTGTCATTTAATTATAATTTTTATGACAGTGGTTTTCAGATTCAACTAATTGTATTATGCTGCCGTTATTTTACATAAAATATATAAAAACGACTGGAAAAATATTCCAAGTACTCCCCTTCAATCCTTCAAAACACCGCTAGGGGAACTAGTACCCCCTTTTGAGGGAACCCCGTCCTACCCAGGTACCGGTCCCACATGTTGCACTGTGTGTTGGTTCCCTTGCAGAGAGGGCCTTGTACAGCTTTGAATGTTCCTTCCACCCGCTGTTCAGCCTGACCTCAGGGACCTGCAGGCTCGACTTCCTCAGGCCGGAGAACAGGTAGGTCTGCCTCACTCCTCATTCAGCCTCATTCCACCTCACACCTCACTCCACCTAACACCTCACTCCACCTCACATCTCACTCCACCTCACTCCACCTCAGTCCACCTCAGTCCCCCTCACTCCACCTCACTCCACCTCACTCCACCTCACACCTCACTCCACCTCACTCCACCTCAAACCTCACTCCACCTCACATCTCACTCCACCTCACTCTACCTCACACCTCACTCCACCTCACTCCACCTCACACCTCAGTCCACCTCAGTCCCCCTCACTCCACCTCACTCCACCTCACTCCACCTCACACCTCACTCCACCTCACTCCACCTCAAACCTCACTCCACCTCACACCTCACTCCACCTCACTCCACCTCAAACCTCACTCCACCTCACACCTCACTCTACCTCACTCCACCTCACTCCACCTCAAACCTCACTCCACCTCACACCTCACTCCACCTCACACCTCAGTCCACCTCAGTCCACCTCACACCTCACTCCACCTCACTCCACCTCAAACCTCACTCCACCTCACATCTCACTCCACCTCACTCTACCTCACACCTCACTCCACCTCACACCTCACTCCACCTCAGTCCACCTCACTCCACCTCACTCCACCTCACTCCACCTCAAACCTCACTCCACCTCACACCTCACTCCACCTCACTCTACCTCACACCTCACTCCACCTCACACCTCACTCCACCTCAGTCCACCTCAGTCCCCCTCACTCCACCTCACTCCACCTCACTCCACCTCACTCCACCTCAAACCTCACTCCACCTCACACCTCACTCCACCTCACTCGACCTCACTCCACCTCACACCTCACTCCACCTCACTCCACCTCACACCTCACTCTACCTCACTCCACCTCACTCCACCTCAAACCTCACACCTCACTCTACCTCACTCCACCTCAAACCTCACTCCACCTCACATTCTACCTCACTCTACCTCACTCCACCTCAAACCTCACAACTCACTCCACCTCAGTCCACCTCACTCCAACTCACTCCAACTCACTCCACCTCACTCCACCTCACTCCACCTCATTCCACCTCATTCCACCTCAGTCCACCTCATTCCACCTCAGTCCACCTCAGTCCACCTCAGTCAACCTCACTCCGCCTCACTCCGCCTCACTCCGCCTCACTCCGCCCATCCACTTCTGTTGGTTGTTACTCTGGAGAGATGTACATGTTTTTCTCATAGCATGTTGTGTTTTGTGTTGTGTGTTGACAGGGCGTTTTATTTGGCCCTTTATAAGCACATGATGTTCTTGGAGAACCGGGGATGCCCACGGACCGCACTGGAGTACTGCAAGCTCATCCTGAGGTAAGCGGCTCACGGTAAAGGGAGGCTCACAGTCAACAAACTACCAAAATAAAAGTCACACAATGAAAGGATGAGGTCATCCTTTCATTGTGTGACTTTGTTGTCCTCACATTCAGAGGACAAAAAGGCCCCTTGGATGAAGATAGCAACCTACCAAAATAAAAGTCATACAATCAATAAAGGATGTGAAAGAAGGGGGCCTTATGTTGAAGCCATGCTTTGTAGCGAGTATTTTAACATTTTAACTCGCAGAAAAGCCACCTGCTGTAGTAAATGCAGTAGTAAACAAGCTGATTAAAGTAAAATTAAAGTCGTTTTTTTAATTAACATAAATTATTGTCCAGTTCTAATGCTAATGACTATAGAATTAAAAGTGATTGACCATTTTCTAGCCTGCAAAAAAACACTGTTTATATATATTTACAGAGTGAACATTGTTACTTTCAAAGATAAAAATATCCAACCAGTGTTAAATGCTTTCACAAAACACAACGCTTAATCAAACTAACTAGCCCCACAACGTTGTTTTCCCCTGTAAGGACAAACAAGTCCCCCAGTCATGGCAACATATGTAGTCCATCAAGTGGAAGTCGTATCGTAAAAACGTCATTTAATATGACAAACACGGCACTGATATAGGTCAGCACACCAGAAGCGCCCCATCAAAGGGCTGTAATGTCATCAGAGATCGTAAATCTAAGGTCTTGTGGACCTAATAGGGGCCATGCACGTCCGTCCTATATATGTAAGGCTCGCAGCGTACCTATCTGATCAGCGATCACGCTGTACAGTATCTGCTGTATGTACCATACACTGTCTTAAGTGTATGCTATCTATCTAAGCAGCGATCACGCTGTACGTTATCTGATGATGATGATGAGAGAGCATCATCATACCATACACTGACTTCCTCATCTAGGGACAGCTGGGTTCTGGTGCTCTCGCTAAGTAAGACCGCTGTCTCCTTACTGAGAGTATCTGTGTAAATCACAGAGGCAAGACACCTCCACAAATTTAGGTTTGAGGCATTTGGTATTCGCTTGTTTTTTACCGTTTTGTTCATCACAAAGTGTAATAATCCATAATGTAAATGGTAATTTAACTGCATTTGTATAGCGCTTTTCTAACCAGTGGCCACTCAAAGCACCTTACAATATTGCCTAACATTCACGCTCAGGGTCACATCGACACTCGGCTAGGAGTGTCCGGGGATCGAACTAGCAACCTTCCGGTTACCAGCCAACCCGCTTTACCTCCTTAGCCACATGCCGCCCCATACAACAACACAATTTATTATTATTATAAGTCTTGAATCCCCTGCGGCACTATACGCATACCAGTCTCAGAGGTCTAGGATGGGGTCACATAATATTGGATGGTTGTTGCACCACATTCTTCTCATTGGTCGAACGTGTTCACCTGAACCTTGGTTTGCTCCTCTTCTCTTTCCTGTGTTCCGCCACCCAGCCTGGATCCAGAGTCCGACCCGTTCTGCATGCTGTTGTCATCGACTTTTTGGCACTGCGCTCCAGGGAATATCATTCCATAATCCGATTGTATCAGGACTGGGAGGTGAGTTTCGTTGTAGTGGTTGTGGTTGTCTTCCCTGCTTTGTTTTGCACATCTACATCGGTGTGTGTGATTTTCGGATATATGTATGCATGTAATCGCCATGGACAATACACATTTTTTGTTACAATACTATTCAAGTTGGTTTTCAAATGTTTGCTTCTGAAGATACTATTATGGGTGTCAATTATGTCACCCATTGCACTCCTAACCCTCCCTAGAAGGATGGATTCCCCCTCTAGGTTCCTTGTCAAGGAGCAGGAACAAGTGACTTGCCTTGACTATGTTTGTTTGCGTTCATGTGTATTATCCGGCGAGAAACTTCAAAACAAAAAACCTTTTGCGTGTGTGTGTGTGTGTGTGTGTGTGTGTGTGTGTGTGTGTGTGTGTGTGTGTGTGTGTGTGTGTGTGTGTGTGTGTGTGTGTGTGTGTGTGTGTGTGTGTGTGTGTGTGTGTGTGTGTCGTCCACGTGTGTCCGTCCACGTGTGTCCGTCCACGTGTGTCCGTCCACGTGTGTGTCGCAGGAGCACAGGAACCTGTCCCAGCTGCCCAACTTTGCGTTCTCGGCGGCGCTGTGTCACTTCCACCTCAGCCAGGAGGACGAGACGAAGCAGGGGGAGCGGGAGAAGCACCGGCAGAGCGCCGACCGCCTCCTGCAGCACGCCCTCCTCATGTTCCCCGGACGTGCGTTCCGAACACACACACACTCTCTGGGCGACGGGGTCCCCTTGCTGTCCCTCTTGTGCCTGATGTGTTTGTATGACGGTATGAACGTGTGTGTGTGCTTTGGTTCCAGTGCTGACGCCGTTGTTGGACCTGTGCACCGTGCAGCCCGACGCGGCCGTCGCGGCACACGCCTTCTTCGGCCCTAAAAGCCAAATCGGGTAATGCACAACGAAAGAATCCTTACACGACATTATACAACGGCATTGACAACAATAACAAAGGACCACAACAACAACAACAAAGGGGACAACGATGACCTCGGCGGGGTCTGGTGCGCTACTTCAAATGGGAGGCGACCATGTCACATGTTACCCCCCCCCCCCCTCCCCCCCCTCGTCTGTCCACAGGCAGTCCCCAGCGCTGGCGGAGCTGACCAGTCTGTACGTGGGGAGGACCCACCTGCTGTGGAGGGAGGGCGGGGTGCTGCTCTGGCTGGAGGAATGTGTCAAGGAGGTGTTGCTCCGAGTCGATGCCAACGACCCTCTGGTGGAGGACGGCCTGAACAAGTGAGCCACTGACCCCCCCCCCCTCCACCACCCCCCACCCCCCCCCGTGGTCCCACCATACGCATGATGGGTTGTTTTGTATACGAGTTGACCGATGCAGGTTACTTGTGTTTACGGTTTGTGGGGAAGCCAGCAATGGCCCCTTTGGGAACTCCATTAGTGTGCTGAGAATTGGCTTTTCATTGATCGACAAGCAAACAAACAAGGAGCGAGGGCGGGGTTCGAGGCCTGCGTGAGAGGGATGTAAAGGGTCCTACTCGGACTCAAACCAACGGCCAACTGCCTTTATCAGACCACTCGGTTGCCTCTATTCTGACCCATCCGGCAGGAAAGTTGCAATGAAACACACCGCAAAGACTACTGCCGACTACACAGTAGCGTGTGCGTCCTGCGCTCGCGCGAGATGCAATAAGTCTCCTTGACATTGGTTGGCGCTAGCTTCGAGTTGAATCCCGAACTCGTCCGAGTCACCCCGTCCGTTTCAGATGGCCAACGGATGGGCCGGTGTGGAGCAGCCTTAAGCCTCACGCACCGTGTGAGCACTCGATGTGCAGTGCTCGATGTTCTAACACGAGTTTACACACCGAGTTCTTCTCTGGCTGGTTGTCATAAATATGTTTGTACAGCATGTACAGCATGACCTACATGGAACATCTCACACACAAGACTCATGTGCAGTCACCATGGGGTTCCCTCAAGGCATCCTATATGTTGTATGTCCATGTCATGGATTTCTTTGTAATACAATATGGGTTAGGGTGATATAAAGCTAGGATATGCATTTAGGGGAAAACCCAGGACGTACAACATACAATAAGTGCACACATTCAGTGCCATGACGTACAACATACAATAAGTACGTAAAGGGCTGATTATGGTCCCACGTTCACGCAACGCAAAGGGGTTACGGACCATTTACGTCCTTGCGGGCCCTCCTGGCGTCTACCGCAAGTTCCGTGATGTGCGACTCCCAAATATTGTAACCTTCTGTCGAGGCGACGCAGCAGCAATGGCTGTGATTGGTCCGCTTACGAAAACCCGATGCAGAACGAAAACAGGTTCACGTCTGCGCGGTCAACGCGTTGCATGAGCGTGGATCCATAATCAGCCCTCAAGAAGGGGGTTCTTAGGAGGGGGGGGGGGGGGGGGGGGGGGGTAAGAAGGGAGACTATGCAGGGTGTATTTACTGGGTATTATTTGAATGAGATTCTTTGTAGCTTCATGTGACTTCGCTGGGCGCCCGGCCAGTTGTATACAAACTCAACCGCAGGACAACGGAAGTCAATTCTCGCCGTGAGCCGTCACACTATCTTCGAGCTTGGTGGGTTAGTTAGTTATTTAGTTGTATTAGTTGTCCACTTAGGGAGATTCCTTTTCACATTATCCTTTTCGTCATTTCATATTCATAGTCATAGGCACATAAAGAACATACAAAGACAAAAACACTTACAACACTTAACAAACACTTAATACATTTCACATATATGACAACAGAGAGGAAAAACATGTACATCCATTGACAGACAGGGTGGGGGCATAGGCATATTTTCACAAATAGTTATATATTGTTATATCACACTTTATTGTTCAAAGCAAAACGGGCTTTTCACTTCTCAGTAGTTATGAAAGACCTTCGTTGCGTGTGGTATAAAGCACAGCATCATTTGAAGATGAAAGGAGAAGTGCTGTGCGTCGTGTGTCTCCAGATATTCCGTGCCGCTGGTTTCTCAGTTTGAATTCCCCTTGTGTCTCAATTGATTCGTCTACTCTTCTCCTTGAGTTGAATATCAAAGGCATTGCACAGAAAATCCATTCAATCGTTTTTATTATCATTATTATCATTTCATTATTATTTAATAACGTATTTTAGAATCTTAATGACGAGAGGAGTCTAAATCTAAATAGTTTCCGTTATGTTCATAGCCTCGATATGTGTGACTAAATAGTGATGTATATGTTGGCTTTGTTTCGCCAGGAGAAAGCAACGATACCAGAGTGCTCCGCGGGCGATCCATCGCCATGTTCTGCTGTCTGAGATCAAGGAAGCCACCTCCTTCCTGCCTCTGGTGAGCTCTCCTACCTCTGCTGCTGGTCACTGGGCCCACCGGTCGGACCCTGCACCCCTCTGGGCAGGGAGTCGAACTCGCTGTCCTCATGGTCCACCACCGCATTCAAACCTTCGTTCCACTGCTCACACTAAAACACCGCCAAAGGGGTTTTGATTGTTGGTGAAACCGCTCTCCTTGAATTATTCTGTGGGTCTACAAAAAAAAGTATTTTCATGGTTTTAATGCCTTAATGACTCAATTTATGACACTGATTATGACTGAGGTTGTGTTGTCCTGAGTACATTGGGTCATTGGAGTCATTTAATGAGCTCATTCTGCTCTTGGCATGTCCTTTGTCCCATGGGTGCTCTTCAACAGTGTCTCTACACCTTTGAAGAGCGCCCATATATTTTTACAATGGCTTTATTGTTGTGTAGTAATACAGTAGTGCAAACATGGCACTGGTATCATAAACCATCATGTGTGAGATAACATGGAATGAAACTCCTAATCGATTCCATGCATTGTATCATGTGTTGAAGGAGGGGGAAGTATTATTCTTCTCGTCCTCCAACCAGCACCACTGATGCATTTCTCGTTGATATATACTCCCTATAAACTGTTCATATGTACCTGAAAACGACATAAAGCCACATTAGTGGTCAATGTTTTAAAAAGGAAGCCTTTGAATTAGTCTCAACCGTAATATCAACATGTTTCCATGTCAGCATGTTCCATGCTGTCCAACATTGGAAGTATGCATCGTGTGATCTGTCACTTTGGCCCGGTCCTATTAGATCCTGAGGGATGGATTCACATTTGCCTCAAGGTTGTCTCCCAAGGAGCATGGTATAGTAGGAGAGGGGCTCCTAACGCTGCTCCCCTTGTCCCTCAGGACGTGACCACGCAGCCTGGGATGGGCTTCGACCCTCTGCCTCCCCTGGACTCGGTCACCTCGTACACACGCCCGGAAAGGTAGGTCCTACAAAATATAAATTTCATGTATAGACATATGTGTGTTTATATTAGTTACATGAATGTTTGACTTCTCTTTATTAATCCTGAAAAAGAAGAATACAATTGTAAGTGTGTCTAGTCCCTCTCTACAGTATCTTTTACTTTTTCTGTACGTGTGTGTGTGTGTGTGTGTGTGTGTGTGTGTGTGTGTGTGTGTGTGTGTGTGTGTGTGTGTGTGTGTGTGTGTGTGTGTGTGTGTGTGTGTGTGTGTGTGTGTGTGTGTGTGTGTGTGTGTGTCAGGCCTCAGGTGGGCGCTACAGACACGAGCACGCTGTCGCTCTTCTTCCGCTCTCTGCTGCCCAGCTTCAACCTCCAGGTGAGTGGCGTGGTGGGAGGGAGGGAGGGAGGGAGGGCGCATGGTGTGTAGAGATCCCAGGGGAAGGCTTTGAAGGTTCTCCTCGCACAAAGCCAGCGCTGTGATCCCTGCGTCAAGTCATGTTGCATTATGACATTCTCCAGATTTTGTTTTTCTTCACCTTTATCAAATGTTATCATTGATCGTCTGAATTATGTATTTATTTCGGGTTAATTTGATGTGGACTGATACAGTGTACACAGACACACCGAGAACAGATGTCCAATGTAAGGATCATAGTGCTAATAGCGGATGCTAATTTGCAACAACCGTCCCTAGAAGGGGCTCTTGTGAAGAAAAAGAGCTGCAATAAAGCGCCTAGTGAAGAAGATAAAGGAGATTACGTTTGCGAGGTTGCCATGGATACACACAGGACTGAGATCAACCGCTTGATTTAGGGCAGATGTTTATCCGATGGTTGTTGTGGTTAATCACAGAGGCTGTAGAACTGATTCGAGGTTGGATACGACATTCAGATTATTTACTTAATGAATAAGGGATAATGCTAATTAGGGCGTTGAGGCATTTCTGTTTTGCCAAGAGATGTTTGCTCCGAATTTCCCTCGGTTTTCCCCAGGCGGTGTCAAAATGGTGAATAGCGGAGCTTTGTAGCAACGTGATCTCCTTATACATAGCCCAGGCAGACAATGATAACATTCATGGCCCATGAAGAAAGTAATCTACAGTCTCAATTTTGATCGGGAAAAACAATAACCAACTGTAGGGAACAATAACCAACTGTAAAGCTCAAACTACCGAGAATGTAACAGCCTAGGTAAAATAAGGTTATTTTAAATCGTCAAGGGTTACACCTCAGGTTCTCAGGTGGCCTTCTGATCACTGCTCTTATCTGACGCTCTCTGTGGATTAAACGTGTACCGCTCTCTCTCGAATCGGACCAGCGTGTTCCTGAAGAAACAGAAAGGGCACCTCCTGGGCAACAAATGAATGTTTGCAGTGTGTGCACCATTACCCCACGTCATTCCAACACTGCGTGTTACCTCCTATCCTGTCGAGGGGACCGGCTCCACAAAGCACAGGCCCATATGGTGAAGTGCAAATTACCTCTAAAGACGTCAAGAGCTCCATTCCCCTCTTTAATAGTTAAAGAAACCGATTACCGTACTCCACTTGTTGCTATGACAAAACTGTGAATGTGTGGTAGAAATATAACAAAAGCACAACACAAGCGAAAGAAAACATCACACATCAGCGTGACTGTTTAAATCTATGTTTATCAAGCAGCCGTTAGCATTATGACCTATGACCACCATCCCTACACACAGAACCATGTGGGATCATACAGGCTTACTTTGGATCTGCCAGTGGCATAGCAAAGGGCCCAACAGAATGAAAATGCATAAGCTGGTTGTGTACTTGCCAGTGTTACTGACTGTCTTGTGCTCTAAATGTAGAGTTTTATTAAAGGTTACAAAAGTGTAGACTATTTTTATCTCAGAGTCAAGTTAAAACTCGGAGCATGCCTTACTTATTCATGTGATTCATTGCAAAGGCACCTGGCAAATCTGATGCAATAACAATTCCAGCTGTGCACTGATTCACTGAGCCAGCAAGGCCACTCACTGGTGCCCCACAATCCCAGAGCCAGTGTTCTTCTGGATGCCCAGTATGTAGGAGACCCACGGGCGGTCCATAATGCACCAGCGTTCTGACCGGCCTCTTCATTTCGTTATCCAATTATAGGGAGGAAAATGTAGCAAATAACTTTATGTAACGGAAGAGATGTCTTGATGTTTTTTCATCAGATACAATGATCCAATTCTCTGGGATTTTGAGTCCAAGCAAGTGAAATTAGGCGGCTGATATGATCCATGTTGTGAGAGTTTGAGTCAACCCAAACACTAAGCAGCAGTGTTTCAGCCTTAAACGTTTCTCCCCCACGCCAATATGGCTCAGGAGAATTCGGTTAGATGGACAAATTGGTCATATTTTTGTTTTTTGTATATCTGTATTGCATTTCTCACAAAAGAGTCATACAATGACACAATAACGATGGTGGTTGTATTCGAATGCATTCAAGCGTTGGTGTGTGTGTGTGTGTGTGTGTGTGTGCGTGTGTGCGTGCATGCATGTTCATGTTCATGCGTGTGTGTGTGCGTGCATGCATGTTCATGTTCATGTGTGTGTGTGTGTGTGTGTGTGTGTGTGTGTGTGTGTGTGTGTGTGTGTGTGTGTGTGTGTGTGTGTGTGTGTGTGTGTGTGTGTGTGTGTGTGTGTGTGTGTGTGTGTGTGTGTGTGTGTGTGTGCGCGCGCGCGCATGTTCATGGTCATGCATGTGATTATGCGTGCGTGCATGTTCATGCATGTCATGTTGTGTGTGCGTGCGTGCGTGTGTGTGTGTGTGAGTAGGGTGGGCCCAGGCCCGAGGAGGAGCAGGAGGTGGCCCAGGCGGGCCGGGAGCTGTACCCAGAGGTGAACCGCCTCATGGTGGCCATGAGGGACGTGCTGGCCAACATCCAGTTCCAGGAGCCGCCCCGGGACGACCACCCCGACCGGGACGAGGAGGAGTGGAACTGACCTGCAATAAGGGGCGAGGAAGGAGGAGGGCACTACACCTGGATGAAGGGGAACCGATCAAGCTTTTATATAGAACAGACCTAATTATGAGCACCGTGATGGGGTGTTGTTTTGTTTTCCCTCTAATCATCACACGTATCAAAAAGCAAAATAAATAAAACTGCGCTCTCAACGTTCTCCGCGGTGGTTTTTGTTATTCTGGTGAATACGGGGTCTCTGTTGTGATGTGATTATTGTGTGATTATGTATTTTAGACCGCTGTTTTGTTTTTTTTGGACTGTTTTACTAGCTGAAGCATTTTTCCAGTTCATGCGTGCTTTATGATGCTTTCGGCTATAGTTCTTGTCTACGCGCCTTCATTCATGTCACAATCCAGAGTGATGCTACCATGGGTTTACCAGCTCCTTATGTACACCTATGCTTTACGCACCATCACAAAGAAAGCACACAGCTGGTTTTCCTTGTAAAGGCGTCCTACAGACTCCTCGAAAGCCACTCTCCCTGGCAACTCAATTTCAGTCAAGGTGAATTCCAAGTACCTTTCAAGCGCAGTGACAACTGAGATGCTGACCAGCTGCAGACCCGTCACGGGGACACACACACAAAGACAAAAACACACAATCACTTGGTGTTGAAAGTGGTGGACATGAGGGTTAAGATGAAAAATACTTTTTAGAACCGGTCTTCAACATCTGTGATTTTAGGTGGATGAGGATGGATCGGTTTGAGGTCGCACAGTGTCAACAATACGTCAACACTCGGCACTATGTCAATCTATCGATAATAATAATAATAAATGAAATTGATATAGCGCTTAATATGGTACTCTAACACGCTTTACATATTGCCCTATCAAAACTATGTAACGGACATATAATAAGACAGACTAGGATAAAGAAAAACAGGTTAAACATGAAGAATAAGGTGGGAGTTAGGTGGGGAAGGCTAGTGTGAAAAGGTATGTTTTGAGGGCAGATTTGGAAGAAGAGAGGGTTGGAGAGACTTTGATGTGGGAGGGGAGTGAATTCCAAAGGGTGGGGGCAGCAACTGAGAAGGCCCGATCACCCCAAGTCCGGCGCTCAGTCCGTGGAACTTGAAGCAGGTTGGCAGAGATGGACCTCCAGGAATCGGGAGGGGGCGTGGTGATGGAGGAGGTCGGCAAGGTAGGGGGGGGCTAGGCTGTTGAGGGCCTTGTAGGTGATGATTTGTACGATTTTGAAGTTGATCAGTTTAATATGAAGCCAATGGAGTTCAGGGAGGACAGGTGTGATCTGTTCTCAATGCCAATGTCACATCTGCTGTTGAAAGCTCAAATGCATGTCGTTCAGCCCAGATAACATAAGCCATATCACTGCCCTAGAATAGAGACAGCCGGAGGAACAACGCCTCAAAGTAACCCAGAGGCAGCAGCAGCACTCTGAGGTACGTGGTAACTGGGGGCCCCGCCTCTGGGGGACCAGCCTCTGGGGGCCCCGCCTCTGGGGGCCCCGCCTCTGGGGGACCAGCCTCTGGGGGACCAGCCTCTGGGGGAACGCCTCTGGGGGAACGCCTCTGGGGGAACGCCTCTGGGGGCCCAGCCTCTGGGGGCCCGCCTCTGGGGGCCCGCCTCTGGGGGACCGCCTCTGGGGGAACGCCTCTGGGAGATTGGGCCCGGCCTGGACCACGTTCATGCCACCTGAAAAAACTTGACCTAAACTCACTTCGGAATTGAAACACAAATCCTGATTCTTCTGACAAATGTACTTATTGTAAGTCGCTTTGGATAAAAGCGTCAGTTAAATCCCCTAAAAGTAAATGCAAATGTAAATGTTAAGTTATTCGACTTCAGTTTTATAGTGAAAGGCTTATTGGATGATGTGTAGCCTACCTGTCAGGTGGGGAGACTGCGGTACCTTTTCAGTGGTCTTATGATGTTCTTACCGAGTTTACCTCTCTGTTTTGGTATTTCGCCTTCAAAACCGCCAAATGTATAATAACTTTATTCAGATAATATCTGATTCAATTCCTTTATATTAAGGCTATCACATGTTTGGTTTACTCTTTTAATTTGGTAATATGAATAACAAAGTCACAGGGTTCAAAATGCTGATGAGATAAGCAAAGCCACACGCACACACACACACACACACACACACACACACACACACACACACACACACACACACACACACACACACACACAACAAATAAATGAAAAAAGAACAAACGCACACGCATAGACCTATTAATTTCTTAGTCTCAGACAATATTGCAAAAAAATTATAAATAGGCCTGAAAGCAAATGGCACATTTCATATAGACGTTTATCATAATTTGGGGGTGGGGAAAATATTGTATACATTTTATATTCAACCTATTATTTCACTTCATTAATCGAATTGCTATGCAGCCCTTGTCACGAACATGTCCCCCTCATTTTGGATTCTAAAGGGCTTAAGAAATTACATTGTGTCAATAATGATGCAACATTATATTGCTCTGTTAATTAATTGGAAAATTATCTAGCGAACTATGTCCTTTTTGAACAGTCTGGTTTCAGAATGCGTTACGCCAAACCTTGCGTAAAACCATCGGTCACAATGCCTTGAGAGCGCAGACTATTCCAGATTAATCACCACACACACATTAAGCCTATACGGTTTCATGGTCTAAGTTTGATACGGAGACTCTGGGCTTCGTAAATTCATTACAATGATTGCAGTAATCAGTCTGCAAAGCAATAAGTTGGCTGTGCGCTTGAGAGGAGGGGCCATATAAAGTACTAAAGCAGAAACTGCTACTTTGTCCGTTTTAGAACAAGTAGGCCTACATGGAAACGGACGCTTCCTTTGATACGAGACTATTCACACATCCCCACCTCAATGAAGAATACCCTCTAAATGAGTTATGGGGTTGGATGGGATTTACCTTTTTTCCTAGTGGATGCACCCTGAGTGGACTTATTTGGCAACATTTGGACTGACTATGTTCATGTTTTTAGTGTTGATTGATCTGCGAGAAGCTTGTTGACACCCCAGGAGCCGAAACTGCTCCTCAACCAACTCATATCAGGACTGATTCCTTCACCATATGAGACATCATGTATTTATTCTACACAGCCTATCTCTTTGCGGAGCCTTAAGGTACAGTGTGTTGCTTATATGCTATGTTCTCAGTTGAGTGTTCTATACGGAGCCATCCTCTAATTAACTAATTAGCCCGTGTGGCACAACTGATCGTGTACATTTGACCAGTTCAGAGGCGCAGTATCTCGGACTGGAAAGAAAATAAGTTGTATCCAGTCAAAGAAAGCAGGCAGTCACCAACTGGATTTCGGAGACAATCATGGGCAACCATTCGCACAATCTCCTGACTCTGCACCACATTGAGCTGAGCCAGTCCACGTACATGGAGAACGGCAACATCACCAACGCCACGGACGCGGAGTCCAACTCCCTGGGCTGCGTGCAGATCCGCATCCCCCAGGAACTGTTCCTCACCCTCGGGCTCATCAGCCTAGTCGAGAACATCCTGGTGGTGCTGGCCATCTTCAAGAACCGCAACCTGCACTCGCCCATGTACTACTTCATCTGCTGCCTCGCCGTGTCCGACATGCTCGTGAGCGTCAGCAACGTGGTGGAGACCATCTTCATGCTCCTTAACGACCACGGGCTGCTGGACGTCCACCCGGGCATGCTGCGACACCTGGACAACGTCATCGACGTCATGATCTGCAGCTCGGTGGTGTCCTCGCTGTCGTTCCTGTGCGCCATCGCGGCGGACCGTTACATCACCATCTTCTACGCGCTGCGCTACCACAGCATCATGACCAGTCAGCGCGCGGTGGCCATCATCGTGCTGGTGTGGCTGGCCAGCATCACCTCGAGCATCCTCTTCATCGTGTACCACACGGACAACGCCGTGATCGTGTGCCTCATCACGTTCTTCTGCATCACCTTGGTGTTCACGGCGGTGCTCTACCTGCACATGTTCATCCTGGCCTACTTCCACTCGCGCCGCATCGTGACCTTCCACAAGAGTCGCCGGCAGGCCACGAGCATGAAGGGAGCGATCACGCTCACCATCCTGCTCGGGGTGTTTCTCCTGTGCTGGGGCCCTTTCTTCCTCCACCTCATCCTCATCCTAACCTGCCCCACGCGCCCCTTCTGCAATTGCTTCTTTAGAAATTTTAATCTTTTCCTCATTCTTATAATATGCAATTCTCTCATCGACCCCCTTATATACGCCTATCGGAGCCAAGAGCTTAGGAAAACGTTAAAAGAGCTGGTTCTCTGTTCTTGGTATTTTGGCGTGTAACAACATTTATTTGCATAAAGCACCATACTATTTCGAATCCCTTCTTTTGTAAACACTCGTATGAACACTGTTCAATGAATCACCAGTTGAGGCAAAGCTGTCACTGCCATTTGCCCTGGCCCCTCTCTAATGCTAAATTAAACACCAACCTGTCCGTCTGTCTGTCTGTCTGTCTGTCTGTCTGTCTGTCTGTCTGTCTGTCTGTCTGTCTGTCTGTCTGTCTGTCTGTCTGTCTGTCTGTCTGTCTGTCTGTCTGTCTGTCTGTCTGTCTGTCTGTCTGTCTGTCTGTCTGTCTGTCTGTCTGTCTGTCTGTCTGTCTGTCTGTCTTATCTCTGCACTGTCTGTTAATCAATCTATCTATCCATCCATCCATCCATCCCTCTATATATGCATCTATCTAACCACTAGCAAAAAAGAAAGATCTGTCTGTATAGAAATGTAGATCTACAGACAGATATATAGATAGATACATCTTTGTCTATCTTTCATTCTATCAGTCAATCTATCTATATATCTATATCAGTGTAAAACACTTGTAGAACTGCACAGCAATGATCGTTATTAGGTGGCAACTGTAATTTAATTCCTAAATGCGATTTAAGGATCAAATAATAAATGTGTCAAATATAGAACGATGAACAAGACTGTTATTGTTCTCGTTTCACCGTCCCCAGCCAGTTTTCCATAAGCTGCTTTTTAAACCAAACGACGTTGACATGACTAACAGGAGCATATTGTTTTTGTTGTGACTCCCTGTAAAGTAGGCATACCTTCTGTACAGTAAGTGTCTATTTGAAGTACGCAGGAATGGTCCGATATTTATTGATGAGACAATATGACGAGCCTAATACTGTATGAATCACTGTTGTGTTTGCTGTTTACTATGATATCAATGGAACAGTCTTATATTGTGTCATGCTCAATGATTGGATGATCATATACAAGGATGGATTAGCCTGTTTATAGCATCTAAACAATAAATGTTAGTTTCTCACGTTTTACCTGTTGAAACCTAAAGGATTAATACCTATAACAAAACCTTTATAACAACTCACTACCCCCCCATATCTTTTATGGGGTGGTATAGATAATAAAGCTCATCAAGATAAGCAGAAGTTGTAATCATTTTATTTTCAATTGATAATATGTCAGGCATAGCATATGGAAAGGGAAATAAGAAAAGGAAAAACAAAGTGTAGAAGAGGAAAATGTGATGGGATATGAATTTATGGCTACTGTATATGTTGTTTGAAGGAGGAATTGCATTCCTCATTCCCTCACTCAAGCAAAAGCCCTGCAATCAAAACCGTTTGGCAGTTGCACTTAATTATGGCTTAATTAAATGCCTTAGGTCTGCTTGAAAGAAAAAATTGAATGATGAATCCGGTCATGAGACTTAAACTAGCTGTAGCAAATTTGAGTTGCAAAACAGAAGCATCTTTGATTCTATGAAACAGGGGCACTAGTTGAACTGTTTTTAGACCTAGACAATGCTTCGAGGCATCTTGGATCCTTATCTCTGCACTAAGAACAAATTCACAACTACACACACACACACACACACAGACAGACAGACAGACAGACAGACAGACAGACAGACAGACAGACAGACAGACAGACAGACAGACAGACAGACAGACAGACAGACAGACAGACAGACAGACAGACAGACAGACAGACAGACAGACAGACAGACAGACAGACAGACAGACAGACAGACAGACAGACAGACAGACAGACAGACAGACAGACAGACAGACAGACAGACAGACACACACACACACACACACACACACACACACACACACACACACACACACACACACACACACACACACACACACACACACACACACACCATTTTTTCCACCTGTGTGTATGTGTGTGTGTTTATAAAAAAAGTCTGTTTTCTAAAACCTATCGGCCTCTTTCTGCTTCAAATAAATCCCCTGTCATGGCCCAAAATGTAATTTTGGACCAGTGAGGAAATGTAATAAAGTCCCTTATGTAATCAAACACAATTATGTATTTTATAACGTTATCACGCAACATTTCCCCCTATAATTTAGTCAATTATTATTTTATTGAGCATTCATTGCATTACAGGCTGGCAACTATTCATGTCAATATAATAAAGATTAATACAAATGTGTGATATATTTTGAAAAGGCTTAATAACTTGTTATTTTATTGAATTTCTGATGTTAAAGAAATGCTGACCATTCATTACCTAGAATGGTTACCATTCTAGGTAAATGAAACAGTACATTACATTCAGCAAAAATAATTATATTCTATAATTTATTTTATTTTGGGATTACTTTGGAATATATGCCGAATATATATATTTCGGTATTTCATGGGTGTACTTATGTGTATAGGCCTAGGCCTACTTATTTGTGTACACTGTACATCATTTATCGTGATTTCCAATTTTACAGATTGGGAGAAATTGAGAATTCCTCCATACCACTATTTCCATCAGGTTACTTGATAAGCAACAGACATGCACTGTGACTTATGTAAAGCAGAACAGATCATAGCATGCTATTCACTCTGACTTACGTAAAGCAACTCAAACCATAGCACGCTGTGACTTATTTAAAGTGGCACAGACTAGGGCGGTCAAAGCACTAACATCAGATACCCCCAATTATTCCATGGTCTGGGGGAATACTCGATTCTGATTGGCTGCAGGGTGTGCATTAACCCCTGATATACGGACACCTGCTAAGTAGTTCCAGTCAAATTGTCTGTTCAGCCTTCAAAACGAGAGCTGGTATATTGTGAAAAATGCAACTGTAATCAGAAAACGCGGCTATATGCTATAGTCCCTCTGGTATCTAGCCTATGGTATAAAGGCTGGGACGGATTTCGAATTATAATGTATAATGCCTAACGTGAGCTCTCTGGCTCATTGCTGAGCGGACTAGAATACCTCCCGTTGCCAAGTCGTAGCTGAGGTCCGGACCAGGCAAATGGGTTGTTATTATGTTGTTACCTAGGAAACATATTTTGGTTTAGGACTATAACACCAACATCAATATTTGGCATAGGTTAAATATTGCAAAAAGCCTGATGGGCCTACATACTTTGCAGCAGTTGCTAAGCCTTATTTTGAAACAAGATTTATTACTAATGGTCTAGACTATTTTAAAACAATGATTTTCTCCCTGAAGGCCATGTCAGCGATGCGTTCTGGATGAGCGTGTTATGATGTGCAGGTCAGCCATGTTCAACGCATTCCACTCCCACAATAAGGCCTTTACTATTTAGACACAGCCAATACCTTAACTTAAGTATGCATGCTTTCAAGGCAGCATCTATGGACAACATTGTAGGCCTGGTGATTTACTATATGATCTCATGGAGGTGTTCTACGTATGTGAAACAGCACCAACCCCTGGATAAAGAGGTTGTGATGCCCAGACTGCAACTCAAAGGCAAGTGATCTAACTGAATCTACATCCGAAAGGCCAAACTTCTGTATCTGAGGTATTAGAAACTCGTGTGTGTTATTTTTATATGGCAGGTCTCGCTACGGCAAGTGAATTGCTGAGAAGAAACCTGGAAATCACTCTATCCCGGGACAGGTATAATATTCCCGGACGCCAGGATAAACACTGGACCCCCCGTGAAGTTGTAAACATAACCCCGGAAAGATGACTTGGTAGAGCTATTCTTGATGAATATCCGCAGTCTCAAAATAAGGACGATCAAGGAGCAAGCAATCGCCTTTGCGCTCAAAGACACCCTTATACCAGGGCCCGGTTCGGATATGACAGCGTAGGAAATGCTTTCAAAATAAAAGTTATTATCATGCGCTCCCCTCGGGCTAGGAGATCAGTCACATGCTGCTGCGGGACCGACCGGGAGCAGAGCGAGAACACAACGGAACAGAAGGCCTTTATGGAGCTCAACACACCATCCCTTTCACAGACTCACATGTGTAAAAGTATTTGCTCTGTATCAAAGCTTACATGACACCCCTTTTTCAATTCTTGTTTCTACAAATATAAACATGTGAACTTAACCTCAGTGTTAATTTCCCCTTATCTTCCTGCCTTAGGATATATTGTTAGACCGTATTGACCTCGAAGTGGTCCTACGTTACTTACTCGATATCTTTCCCAGTATTTGGACATAGGACGTTGTCATCCTCATGTTAATTTGTTTAATAGATCGTTATTCTTTTTATTAAATCTAATAAGATGCGACGGCATCTTTCAATCAAGTTGTCTTAGGTGCATCCTCTTGTACTAGGCTATGCAGAATAGGCCCATAGAGGCACTGCACTGTAGACTTCAGCAAACAAGAAGCACGTTGAGAGTTTGGCAGAATGACATAGGAACAAACAGAATCATTTCTGTTTCCTAGACCTAGAGGGATTGACAGGGTGTCGACAAGAAATCCTTTTGTATAGCCACAGGAAACATTGCGTTGTGTGCCAATGTTTCAACCTGTTCCACAAAATAGTCCTTTTTCTAACACACTAACTATAGCCTACTTGAAAATCTGCACTCACATCCAAATGCTCACACGCACCTCCTCCAAAGGCATATGGTTTACGCCTTTTATGCAGTACTATTCATTCCGAATTGTGGCACATAAGTACCAATTGCATATTTGATTGCCAAAGTGATCAATAAACCCTCTACTTAGTACGGCCTCATGTCCACATCTCCATTTCTCCTTGCGCCTCATGTCCACCAGATGGCGCTGGTTCGCCATCTTCTTTCCCGAAGGAAAAACAAACCGTGGTCGAGAAGATAGTGATGTTGCAGATGTCAAATGACAAAACGCCGTCTTGACAGTGCCCGCTGTTGGTACACTGGTGTAGTCCACACGGAAACATATCCGAAAGGACACCGTCGACATGCTTTGTGCTGAGTGAGAGCCACCCTACGGTAAGATGGGACTGCTGTGGTGAACCAGTGGTCACGTTAGCTCCCAACGTTATCAACACAGAGCCACGGCTAGCCCCGGCTAGTTAGCGTTAGCTGCTGTCTGTTTTTATCTCGCTTCTGATTTTTCTACCGCCTATCATACGGTTATTTTTGGGGGAAATCTAAGTGTAACATTGGTATGCAATGGCAAGCATTAATTGGTGATGTTTGGTGCTAAATGCTAGTAGCACTAGCATGACAAAGTCCAGCATCGCCGGAGAACCCTGGGATCTGATTGGTTGAGGTCAGTGGTTCGATGGCCGAGACTCAAGCCTGCTGGATCGATAAGGCAGGGTCCTGTTATTCAATAGTGGGACATTTGTTAGTTGGTGAGACTCGTGAAGGGAAACCTCTTGGCGTATTAGATTATCAACATCTGGACCTGATCTATAGGTTAGATATGACCTGATGATTACCTAATATTCCCACTTGGGTGGTTAATTGAGGTTGTTGAACGAGTTAGGAGATAACAGCAACGGGTTAAGGGATTGATTTGAATTAAACCAATCCAATAACAATTTGGATTATAAAGCATCAAGAGGCTTAATCAAAAGAGTGATAAGAAAATGGCCTTCCATCAAAGCAAGCTTAATCAATACACCTAGATAGATATTAGTCTAATTCCAATGGCGTTGATAATAACTAACCCTGCTAACCTTTAAATATAAGAAGTAACTTGCTTAATGTTGATACCTTATGAATAACGATTTAGACCAAACCAACCCCTGGACTTGCGCCCAGGCAACCGTACATTAAAACTGACCACAAACGCTGCACAGTCAGACATAGATATAAACCTGTCTAAATAAGTGGGTCAGCTGTTCAAGACAAGTGCAGAGCGAGGCTTTTCACTGGCTGCAGAGGTGGCGAATGCTGTCACACACTATGGAACAGGGATCCTGGAACTGAGAGAAGACCAGGGTCATGGGCCACACACACCTCAAATGGATCCCCTAATGCAATCATACTTTAATATCATAGTTTTATTTTGTGTTGTAGACATTACAAACAAGGACTTACATTATACAAAACTGTTATTCCACTGTCATCCAACTATACAGTCTGTGAAGGGGTTTCCTGGATTGATGCGGGAGCCCTTTAGTGGCCCACAACCTGATAATAACCTCCATTGATCAACAGTAACGGTCGCAGCCCTACATCTATAACTGTTTGTCTGTGTTTCTCTTCAAGATGTAGTCATTGAGATGGCGTATGACGAGAAACTCGCCAGTTTTCGACAAGCCCGCCTCAACCCCTTTGACCGTGGTGAGGAAGAGGATGGAGCCGAGGACGGCAAGATACCTCCACGCCTGGGTGAGACTCGTTAGAGCCCTCTAGTGGGAAGCACAGGGAGAAGCACCCTCCAGCTTTAATACTGCCTACGCCTTCATGTGAACCGGGCCTGAATCATGCCCTTTAAATCAAGCAGGCCTCCACTTTTACTCTGAGGGAGTGAGTGTTCATTTTACTTTCACTATTCGGCAGCCGCTTTTATGAAAAGCATCGTAATGGGGAATTTAGATAAAATAAGCCTAATTATCCTATCCTGCTCTTCCTGTCTTTTCTTCTGTGAAAACCTGATATTGTCATTGGACCCAGTTGTCCTGTGTTTGAACCATGGTTTCAACTGATTTTGCGCCCCGATTAAGTCAGACCATGATTAACCCATTTAAGATGGCTTCAACCATGGTTTCAGCTTTACTTTGTGCTGCTCTGAAATTGTAGTTCTACTTATCAAAAGAAGTCCCCCTGGGTTAACTCGGACTATCTCTCAACACAACACAATTAGCGAGATAAATGATAACGGGATGTGAAATAGATGTTACATTATTTAAATTTGTCCAAGCACTTTTCATACCATGAATCCAGATTTTCTCATTGCAATATACATTGCTGAATAGCTGAATGGAGAATACTCCATATATTTGGTGATTATTGTTAATTGCCCTTTCCGTGCATCAGCATATTTATTGCTAAAATGGTGTATCTGATCTAAAAATATAGACTTGGATTCGACCTTAGAGCTAATGTCTAGCGATCATCTGTTGACTCGTGTTTGTGGCAACAAATTGGAGGCAGAAGTGGAATGTTGCGAGGGGGGGAAGTGAAAGAGATGAACATGTCTGAATCTCTCGCTCTACTTGTCAGTCGGCTGGAGTATCACTGAGGAACTGTAATCTCTCGACATGTTTTCTGTAGAGCTGTATACAGGTATAGCGACACACATTTGTATACCTTTTCGAAGTAAGATACTTTTATACTTTTATTATTCTTTATTTGATTGGCTTGTAGTGGAGTCGGAAGTATTCACTTTATGGCATTATAGAGCGAAATCAATACAGTTGAAAATCTAAAATTGCACTTTCAATAGCACTATTGAATCTGTTGGCTATCTGTTTTGCTTGACTGCCTGTCTGTGTGAAACAGATTTTGTTTTGCCGCTTTGCTCCCGACTCATTACTGACCAATAAGGGCTTCTCTCCTCTGATTGGCTCAAGGAATCTTTCTTGGAGAGGTCTAAGAAGAGAGAGAGAGGTGCCTTTTTTGTGTATTCCTGCTTTAAACATGTGTTTAAGATTAAGGCAGAAAAAATCTTAAGGTAAATAGTTTACATACAACTGAAAGTAGTCCTACATCATTTTAAACTACAGGTCTCCGAAAACAAACTCTGAGGAAGCTTCAGCTTGTTCAGAATGCTGCTGCTAGAGTTCTAACAAAGACCAAAAAATTTGAACATATTACACCAATTCTGAAATCGTTACATTGGCTTCCTGTAGGTCAGAGAATTGATTTTAAAATCATGTTGCTAACCTATAAATCCCTACATGGTTTAGGCCCAAAATATTTAACTGATATGCTTCCACTACATAAGCCTTCTAGACCACTAAGATCCTCTGAGACCAATCTGTTCATTATCCCCAGAGTAAACACGAAACATGGGAAAGCAGGATTTAGTTACTATGCAACAAATAGCTGGAATATACTCCGAGGATTTAAGACTTGCCCCAACTCTGAGCACCTTTAAAACAAGACTGAAGACTTTTATGTTTGCTTTAGCTTTCTGCTAAATCTTAAATACATTGCACTTTCTAAAAAGCTTTTTTAACTTTGCCTTTATTTTCTATTTTAATACTAAAATGCCTTTTTAAATTTCTATTTGACCCATTTCTGTGCATGCGTTTTCTTTTACTTATCTATTATTTTATTGTATGACAATGTTTATATGTGAGGCAATTTGAGTCTGCCTTGTGTATGAAAACTGCTATATAAATAAAGTTGCCTTGCCCCTTGCCTTGCCTTGCCTTGCCTTGCCTTGCCTTGCCTAGCAGCAGATCCTACCGGTAATGCAGTCGGAAAACAAAGCACAGAGAGAAACCTGTGGGTCGTCCTTCCTTATGGGTGTGCATTAAGCACCTCTAATCCCTCCCCCAACAGCCTTACGTAATTAGTGGCCTTCCTCTCCAACCTCCTCTGTGATTTGTCGCAGTCCACTCTTGAGCCACCGCAGTCACGTGGAAGGAGTTACACTTTGCCCGGCCGACCGCTCTCCCACGTTGTGCCTCCTGAGAGCGGTGCGTGAGGCTTGCGTTCTGCTCCACTTTCAGAGGCCAAGTCGGAGCTGTACTGCTCCGAGGCTCGGACGCACGGCTCGGAGCGCACCATGGACCTGGGCTTAGCCGAGGACCACTTCTCCAGGCCCGTGGTAAGCAGTGCCATTCAATGTCTTATACTGAGCGCGGTGAACGTATGAAGCAGTGCTTGAGTGACTGCGTGTTAGCCTGGCTGTTGCCAGACCAAGCTCAATCGTCGATTGCAGGTTGGTGTGGGGAGGCTGTTGTCATTGGTCTTGTACAAACGACTCTGTATGCAAATTGGCTGCTTGCCGTGATGAACCAGCCAAAGGAGCGCCAAGGGGAAAAGCCAGCTTGGTGATTGGCTTCCGCAAAAGCGTATCGGAGGCGGAAAGAAATGTATTGCACCTCTGCAGACCCTTCTACAGGGCGAATTCAAATCGCCGGCAGAATGGGCTGGGGGTACCCAGTCCAACTGCGTGTGTAACCAGCTGACCCCCTCCCCCCCCCCCCCCCCCCCCTGGTTCCAAGGGTTCCCTGGCGGCCTGCGACGTGGAGCACCTAGAGCAGGCCATCGAGGAGTGCAAGCGGCTGATCCTGGAGCTGCCCGAGCACTCAGAGCGACAGAAGGACACGGTGGTCAAGCTCATCCGCCTGCGGCTCAAGCTACAGGAGCTCAAGGTGCGGAGGAGAAGGAGGAGTAGTACGGGTGACTGAGCTGTGATGCCCATGTGAGGAACCTCTTGTTCCTCACACACCCCCCACCTGGGGGAACTCGCAGCTCCTCGGTTAAAGAGTAACCGAATAGGAGAAGCTGTGAATCAAGAAACGATATGTAGGTAAAGCAGGGTTTAAACTTTTTTTTTTTTTAAGCACATTTTTATTGCAGGGGGAAATCGAGTTTAGTGCTATCGGATCCACTTTGCTAGTGAGATGGTGAGTCTAGGAGCCTTTTAACAGCTCTTGGCTATGCTTCAAAGCAATGTTATTTATGCATTTGTCGGACCAGGCAAATGTCGGCTCCATCTGCAGGCCCTGGGGAAACGTTCAAAAAGCCTGTTATATGAGCCAGTAGAGAGTTCTGCTACATCATCCTATGTGGTCTAAATGAACGAAACAAGGGTTTGTTCTTGGTTCTGAAGCTCACTGTAATAATGCGAGTACACTAAATTGATCACTGGTCTTGATAGTCCTTCTTTGGCCGTTATTTGTTCCTTCATCCCAAATCTCTTCATGGAACTTGTTAACAGTTTAACCATACACAGATATCACGTGAAATAGTCAAACTGGCCAAGGCCAAAGTTAAAAACGTGATCTTATTGCCTCCAAAGTTCAAAGAAAACGGATACAGAATAATGACAAAATGCTTCATGTACGAAGGCATCATCTTTGAAACAAGGATTAGACTTTTTGGTTCTGGCCAATGGGTGTCTTAGGAATGACAGGAGACCATCTGATCACGTGACATCACATTCTGTTCTGCCCCACGAACCACTATGGTTCTCGAGACACTCATCTATTTCCTGAAATAACAATGTAATCGGGGCCAATCAAGGACTGAGTGGTAGTTGATGACTTAACCGGGCCAATCAGGGACAGCATCGTAGTTGATCTGACAAAACAGTAACGGCGGCTCCCGAAACAAAACCTTTAGTAGAGTAAACCAAGCCATTATTTATTAAACGGAATCAAGAGCAGCACAAGCAGAGTTTCTCTGTCGAAAATACCTTTTGGCTCTTCTTCTGACCTGTAATCTTGCGCTGATTGGCTAAGGGGCTTGTCTGTCAATGCAAGTACTCCCGCCCACTGACATGGGCTCCAGCCAGCGGTCCAGACTGAACCGTGTAGCCAAAGAAACATGTGTGGGGTGGCGTGATCCGGGCGGTCTCCAGGCTAGTCTCCCGCATGTCTGACTTGTGTGGGCGGCGGCCTGGCCCTCTCTAGGAGCCAGAGGAGGAGGAGCCTAACCTCAGGGTGCTGCTGGAGCACCGCTTCTCCAAGGAGAAGAGCAAGAGCGTGAAGCAGACCTGCGACAAGTGCAGCGCCATCATATGGGGCCTCATCCAGACCTGGTACACCTGCACAGGTGAGCCCCCGGCACACCTCACTGGTTATTATGGGAAGTCCTGAAATGAGGATGAAGACTCTAGGTAGCAATTATACTGATCGTAGTTGTAATGTGTCAATGCTTACTTTAATGCTTCATAACTTTGTCGTGGATTTTCCTTAAGAAATATTGAAATATTCCCTGATAAGTCAATATATTTCTGAAACGTTTCAAGTTTATTTAATGGATTCTCATTAACTAAGTGAGTAACTAACAGTAACTCTGAGTGTAGCGGTGGACCGGAGTGCACCTGTGTGCGATGCCGGGCTATTAAAAACCACGAGTGACGTCAAATCCGTTCTTTGTGTGGGTTCCTTCTCAGGTTGTTACTACCGTTGTCACAGCAAGTGCATGAACCTGATCAACAAGCCCTGCGTGAGGTCAAAGGTCAGCCACCAGTCGGAATACCAGCTCAGCATCTGCCCGGAGATCGGCCTGGACCGGCAGGACTACCGCTGTGCCGAGTGCCGGACGCCCGTATCCCTGAGTGAGTACCGACTAGGGATGGGCAAAATGATTCTTTTCCGGGAACTAGTTCTTTCAGTTCAGTTCACTATAAATTGTGTGTTCTTAAATTGACGTAGAATGGAGCAAAGACTCCTGGGATTGGGAAATGCGTTTATCCAATAAACAGATGGAGGTCAAGTCTATTTTCGAAAAAATGTAGGGGGATATATGAGTGGCCCCACGTCGAATGGTATGACCCAAGATACGTCAGACAGAGAAAGCGTGCATATTCGACGGTACCGCCTTGTCATTGGTTTACCCAGGTGCCATTCCAACACCATTGCTACCTCTCATTGGCTGAATCTTTGAGCACGTTGTAGACTCAATCAATATAAGTCGCGGGGAGACGGAGCTCTGTTCGTTTGTATATTTTATTTTCGTGACCATATGTTTGGTTTATGTTAAAAAAAAAAAGAATCAAAGAACCAGTTCTTCTTGTTTTGGGGAACCAGTTCTTGTCGTTCACGTTCGGGATTCGTTCGTTGTAACGAATCAGTCGCGACCGACACATCCCTAGTACCGACAGAGAGCGCGCAGTACAGACTGACAGCATGTAGTACAGACAGACACCACGCAGTACAGACAGACAGAACGCAGTACAGACAGACAGAACACTGACGGAACGCAGTACAGACAGCACGCAGTACAGACCGACAGAACGCAGTACAGACAGACAGAACGCAGTACAGACAGACAGCACGCAGTACAGACCGACAGAACGCAGTACAGACAGACAGAACGCAGTACAGACAGACAGCACGCAGTACAGACAGGCAGCACGCAGTACAGACTGACAGAACGCAGTACAGACTGACAGAACACAGTACAGACTGACAGAACGCAGTACAGACAGCACGCAGTACAGACCGACAGAACGCAGTACAGACAGACAGCACGCAGTACAGACAGACAGCACGCAGTACAGACAGACAGAACGCAGTACAGACAGACAGAACGCAGTACAGACAGACAGAACGCAGTACAGACAGACAGAACGCAGTACAGACAGACAGAACACAGTACAGACCGACATAACGCAGTACAGACAGACAGAACGCAGTACAGACAGCACGCAGTACAGACAGACAGAACGCAGTACAAACCGACAGCACGCAGTACAGACAGACAGCACGCAGTACAGACAGACAGCACGCAGTACAGACAGACAGCACGCAGTACAGACAGACAGAACGCAGTACAGACAGTCAGAACGCAGTACAGACTGACAGAACACACGCCGTCTCCCTGAATGCGTACATAACACACTTATGGCCAGGGATGGGAATTGATAAGAATTTCACGATTCCGATTCCGATTCTGCTTATCGATCCGATTCTCTTATCGATTCTCATTGGGTGAGAAAATAAGTATGAATGTGTTTGTTTGCATTACATCTCTTTAATATCTGATCAGAAGTGCTTCTAGTATTAGGAAATTGTACATTTTCAAATCAATTGGTCTAGACGAAAAAATATATGTGTCGCTTTTTAAGCCCAAATGCCATCATTATGTGCCATACAACTAAAAACACAGACTGAAAACAGCCAAGTAAGAGCTTGTGCCTTTTGGAATTCTAACAGTGCTCATTTGCATTCAACTTGTAACAAAATTAAACTGATATAAACAAAATGAAGCATTGATTAGACAGAGATTTATTAGATGGGCCTACCTAATAAACCGTTGGAACACACAAGACCGGAAACCATAGCAATGCCGGTAAACAAACTCCGAGAAGCCCAATCCCTATGAGAGCTCCCCACGCTACGGCCATCCGGAGGCGACAGAGCTGTTGGCCGTGATATTATATATACAATTATAATATAGTATATAATATATTATATACTATTATATATAGAGCTCCGGGAGTCGCAAACTGCAACAATCACTTTCTCCTCCATTCCGCGGTTCACCCGGACTGCACTGCACTGAGTTTGACGGCTGAACGCTGATTGGCTGTTACGTTACACATGTCACTCAGTTATCACGCTGTTGAACGCTGATTGGCTGTCATCACGACAAAAACTTGTCGCCGGTTTTCTCCCGCGAAAAACTCGCCCTTATACGCGTCTCTACGTTCACTTTGTATGGGATCTTGTCGCCCCGTCGCGTTTGGTGTGAACGCACAATGCGATTCTTCCTCGGCGGCGACATGTTTGCTGCGTTCTGAACCAAATCAAAGCAGCGTGTGTGTGACGTCACGACGCATTTGCCGCGACCGGAACCGATAAGCGGAATCGTTAAGCAGGCTTGCTAACGATTCCAAGGAATCGGTTGACTCGGAACCGGTTCTGAACAAGAACCGGTTCTCGATTCCCATCCCTACTTTTCATGTTCAAATATCATGTATCGCATACAATCAGATAGATTATATAGATGTTATATTAGGGCTGTGCGTTGAATCAAGTGTTTTTTTGGAAAGAAATGCTGAATAAATACCTTTTCCAACTCCAAATAGTCGTTGGAATAATCTTGATTTCAATTTTGACCAAAATAATCGTGATTATAATTTTTTCCATAATCGAGTAGCGTTACGTTAAAAAGGATTTTTCGGAAGTAAAGCCGCTGCCTGTATCCCGATATTACAAACTAAAACTGCAGCTGCTTATAGGTCGATTTTGCAAAGATAAAGAAGAAAAAAAACTGCAGTTTTCATTGATTTGCATCTGATTGATAAATCTTGAAGTTACTAATGCCGTCGCGAGGTAATGCCCATATGCTCATTTACCGTTGAGTTTAGCGAGTAAAAGAAAACGTAGTCTAGAAATAAACATTGTCATCATTTCATAACCAAGTCAAAAACAAGGAAGACACAATATGCTCTCAGTCCATGAACGATTATTTAAAGCCTCTAAATGCGTCTGAAAGAATCGCTTGCAAAATCAAAGATGCCTTGTTTTCTTAATCTGGCAAAAAATTCAGGGTTTTACGCGAGCCTTAAAATGCGTTACCTCCAATTAATCACGAGCGCTTCCTCAACCATCAGGTGACCGGCAACACGGAACGCCACAAGGAACATGGAAAGACTATGTAACGCCAGCATTGAGCGAATATGTGTGATAAGATACCGCTTATACTACGGAGGGGCTTATTTGTGTATTTTGTAACATAAAGCCCAATTTTTCCGCTCCTGCGGCTTAAAGAAAATGCAGCTTTATTTTTGAAGGCCTTATTAAGTAGTGTAGTGATTTTTGGATTAAATTGATTTTTGGCATATCCGCTCAAACTCCGGTTTGGTGTGTAAACAGAGCTGTGTTTGCTGCTCCATATAGTACATTTTAGTTATCAGATATTTTTAGGGTTACCTCAAAGCAGCGATGTAGGACGCTGTCATCATGTTTGGTTTCATGTCCTGTCCCGTCCTGTCCTGTAGGGGGCGTTCCGAGCGAGGCACGCCAGTGTGACTACACAGGCCAGTACTACTGCAGCACGTGCCACTGGAACGACACTGCCATCGTCCCTGCCCGGGTCATTCACAACTGGGAATTTGAACCACGCAAGGTACCCGGGCTGACACACTGGGCCTGTCATACTGGGCCTGTGACACTGGGCCTGTCAAACTTGGTTGTCAGACTGGGCCTGTGATACTGGCCCTGTGACACTGGCCCTGTGACACTGGGCCTGTGACACTGGTCTGTCACACTGGGTTAGGGTTAGAGTCACACTGGCTTCTCACACTGGGCCTCTCAAAGCATGCGTGTTCGTTTTGAATCGCTCTTCAAATCGCGATTCTAAAAAAAGAGGAAGAGGAATGTTATCTCCTTCCAGACAGACGGGAGTGGCTGTGGATAAACAAGATATGCAGACGACCTTTCTCAAAAGCACCACCGGGGCCGATGATATGATAAGGACCCAAGTAACCTCTTCCCCGACTAATGACAGTGCTCGCTGGATCAGCCAGAAACTACAACAAATGTATCTGTGTGTGTGGAGCTATTGGGGAAGTACAGGGAACGTGAAGTCCCTTTGTCACCCCGGCCTCCCATCTTTTGAGACGGACCCGACAGGATTAGTATGTTCCTGCAATAGAGGTGGCTGCGGTTAGTGTTCAAATCTATAAATAAACTAGGGTCCTACCTCGAGTGCTGGAACATACTATTTACCAGCAGGGACCTCTAAACATGTCCTTTCACTATAGCCTTTTAACACTGTGTGACGTTGCCTTCACATTTCCTGGAGGAAGATACAAATTGTGTGTGTGTGTGTGTGTGTGTGTGTGTGTGTGTGTGTGTGTGTGTGTGTGTGTGTGTGTGTGTGTGTGTGTGTGTGTGTGTGTGTGTGTGTGTGTGTGTGTGTGTGTGTGTGTGTGTGTGTGTGTGTGTGTCTGTTGCCAGGTGTGTCGCTCCTCCATGCGTTACCTGGCTCTGATGATGTCGCGGCCGGTGCTGAAGCTGAAGGAGATCAACCCGCTGCTCTTCAACTTCGTGGAGGAGCTGGTGGAGATCAGGGTGGGTGGGCCATGTCATCACCTTCTCCGCACGGCCTCTGTGCCAATGGAGCTACGGGGCTTTGTTTAAGCATTTGTTTCCCGTCCGGTTATAAAGTGAGGTTTTTAATGCTGTAATTTATCGTATATTTTGACATGGCTTTTACTGAAATTGCTTGGCAGCCATTTGGAAGCCCGGAACAGTGTACACTTGTCAGAGTGATATGTTTCAGAGCTGGGACTGCTTTGTCGTTGTTGTAGTGACTTGTTTCACGAAGCCCAGAGAAGACGAATGCTTCTGCTTTTTCACATCCCATTTTATCAACCTGTTTTGTTTTATGTCCTTTTTGTAGGACAGGACTAATATCTAGATCTTACTGTTGAATAACAAACATTGATATCAATGTTACAATACTACGAATCATAGTATTTGATTAAATAACCAACGTACAATCATAGAAACGATGACCGGTGCAGTGGAGCTAGACTTTGGGCTACACTTTTAGAAACAAGCCACAAAGCTTGAGCTACAAAGCATTCAAAATAAAACATTTGAACACTTATTAACCTTTCATTTTAAAGAGCCCATATCTATTAATATACAATACATACTTAATATAATGTAATATTTGCTAAAGAATAACAACTGACACTTCAGATAGTTGGCATTCACAGGTATGAAGGCTTTAATAGTTGATTCGTAGGTATTTGCTGGCTCGATGGCTCACCTTTGTTCCGCTGTTGCCCCTTGCAGAAGCTTCGCCAGGACGTTCTGCTGATGAAACCTTACTTCATCACCTGTAAGGAAGCCATGGAGGCCCGCCTGCTGTTTCAGGTGAGCAGGGGACCCTTGTGTCCCACTGTGTCCCACTGGGATGTACACACTGGGATGAGCCCGTTCCCCTCTCTGGCTTGGTGGACATTTTGTACTAACTATAAGTATCGTTTTTTTGTCTGCATGCTAAGTACCTTAACTGAGGAACAGTCCTTTGTTTATCATGTGATTTCCTTTTATTCCTAGTCTGTTTTACATAGTTTTGAATGATGACTATATGCTCTGTAAGGTGACCTTGGGTGTCTTGAAAGGCGCCTCTAAATTAAATGTATTATTATTATTATTATTATTATTAACTCTGATTCATGTACCGGTTTGTAGCTATAGTGTGAAACATCAGCTCATAATGCAGTATACTATTACCATTCAGCCATTTAGCGCACTGTGTTGTTTTTTTAAGCCGCAGCAACTATATAATTGGGTTTTATGTTTCAATATACCCGCTCCATAGTATGAAGGCTTAAGACTTACTTATGGTTCCATGTCGACGCAACGCAAGGGGGTTTACGGACCCATTACGTCCTTGCGTAACCTCCTTGCGTCCACCGCAAGGGCCTGACGTGCGCCTCCAAAAAAATAGAACCTTTCGTCCCTGGAGACCCAGCAGCAAGGGCTGATTTTGGTGCGCTCACTAAAACCGGACGCAGAACCAAAACAGGTTCACTACTGCGTTAAACTGCTGCGTGGTCCTTAGGTTGCGTTGACGTGGAACCATAACTAAGCCTTTAGCCGTATCTTATTACACATCTTTACCCACAACCCAAACAAGTACAAGTACCGCCCAGTGCTGGCATGAAAGCCTAAGTAATTGTTCTAATATGACCATGTCCCTTGGGGCCGCGACCGCGCCACGTTGCCGGTCAACTGATGGTTTAGTAAGCGTCTGTGATTATCCGAGATAAAGCCGATTAAAGCCTCGGGAAAACCCAGAACTTTTGGCCAGAATTAGAAAACAAGCCACCTTTTATTGAGACACAGAGTCATTGACTTCACAGACTGAGAGCACATTGTGACAAACAGCCTTCCTTGTTTTCTAGTCGGTTATGAAGTGATGGTTACATTTTTACAGGGGAATCTTTGACCCGCAGACCTCTAATGTGAGTCAGCGTATGGGCTTAGCGTTGTGACGGCATTAGGACGTCTTATCACTCGAACACAAAACACTAAAAAGCGGCACCGGTTTTTTCTTTGTGTTTGGGCCTGTCAAACTTGTCTTTGTGTTTGTCTTTGTGTTTGCAAAAATTGACTTATAAGCCGTTCTGGAACATAAGCTGCAGCGACCCTTTTGGTTAGTCAAATTGCGATGCAAGCCGTAGCTTTATGTCTGACAAATACAATGCTACTCCACCCAAAGCGTAGCTACAGGTGCCAAACTAGCAGGTGGGGTTATGGCTCTCCCATGGTGACGCCTGGATGCAGAGTAGCATCCAGCTCCAGCCCCGGAGCCAGGCCCTGTGTTGTGGCAAGGGGCCTGTGGTGTGGCAGGTCGACTGGGGCAGCGAGGGGGCGACTGTTACAAAAGAGTGGACCTGCCACCCCACAGGCCCCTCGCCACACCACAGGCCCTAACCACACCACAGGCCCTAACCACACCACAGGCCCGGGCTGCGGGGCTGCAGCTGAAGGCTATTTTGGAAGCCAGACTGCGGATCCCTGCTTAACCTTTTGCCCGGGGTCACCCTTGCCGACCCTCTGACCAACGCCTTCCCGTTCCCCGTGGCGTCACAGCTCCACGAGCGGCAGCACTTTGTGGAGAACGACGACATGTACTCCCTGCAGGACCTGATCGAGGTGGCCAGCGGCCGGCTGAGCTGCTCCCTCACGGAGATCCACACCACCTTCGCCAAGCACATCAAACTGGACTGTGAGGTGAGGAGTCGGCTCCCCCCCCAAGGCCCGCCGAGGCCCTGTGTGTCTGGGTGACGCGTGGTTGTGATGAGGCTCTCCTCCAGGGAGAGAGGGAGGCGGGGTTTGGGTTACAGTTGAGGTCACGTCCTCGAATTGAAGCATCGTTGATTATGAAATTCAAGAACATTTATTGTATAATTGCTTAAATGTTTTGTTAATGATTTGTTCATCATTTACTCAAAGTTTATAAATGACTATTGACAGTATGTTATTGTATATATCTTATAAGTGCAACAGATGCAACCTTTTTCTTGCTAAGATTTGCATCATGGCTACTAATTTAGATGGATGTTCAAATGTATACAATGAAAACGTCTCATCTAGACATCCTGCTGGAATTCAAGTTGTGTCCCATGTAAACTTAAGTGTGTGTGTGTGTGTGTGTGTGTGTGTGTGTGTATGCAGCGCTGTCAGGCCAAAGGCTTTGTGTGTGAGCTGTGTAAGGAGGGAGACATCCTGTACCCCTTCGACAGCCACACGTCGGTGTGCCACGACTGCTCCGCAGTATTCCACAGGTCAGTCTCCCAACACTCCCATCACTCACAGTGTGACACCACAACACACATGTTGTACACACGGAGGGGCCACTAAGGGTGTTGGACTTCCAGGCGGAAGGTACTCGGTTCGATCCCCAACGTCCACAACCTACCTGTAGGCATTCTGGAGCAACATGCCCCAGGGGAAATAATGTACAAACATTTCTGAGATCTCAGGGGTTTTCCAGATAGATTCAAGTTTCATTTGTACCATATATACATACAGTTTATATGTATAGACAAGAAATGTAGTGAAATGAAAAGTGGCAGTGCCTGCAGATATTGTGCAACATTCAAAATATTAAATACTAAAATAAGGTGACAAATAGAATAAAAATAAGAAATAATCTAACAATTGAAACATTATCCCTCATAGAATAACAAATAATAACAGTTTATAAATTAAAAATGTATTCTGTACAGTAAAAGGAATAATAATCAATAGTAAAAAAAAAGATAGTCCCGCAAGAAAGGTTTGGCAGATTCGAATCGAGCCAGTAATGATGTAGCTCCTCATCCAAGTGTTTTCTAGCTTTATAATTATCAAGACCAATGGTGTCAACTGTCAACACTTTGCACTGCACGTCGAATCGATTCAAGGCCAATCAGCAAGGAGAGAGAGTCTGGAAGGGAACACCCACTGAACACAGCCTAGTTTCAGGCCTCATTTCAGTGCTAGATATCACACTACTGATGAATGCTTGACCCCCATTGTTCCACTAAATATTTCTGAATCATTGTTCTAAAATAGGTCCACTTTAATGGTATGAATCTGAAATGACTGTCATTTCAGATTCATACCATTAAAGGTGACATATTATACTACCAGTGTGTGAGTGATTAGCCGTTACAAGCCGTTTTGAAAATCTTCCTCAAGTTCTTCCAAGTTCTTCCTAAATTCTCAAGTTGGCGTGTCCACCTAGATGTGTGCTGGATAGATCAGTCTACCAGCATACCCAGCGGAATCAAGATAATGTTGCTTAGCTATCCATCATACATCTAGGCGGACACCCCACTTGTGATGTCAGAAGAGGCCGATTTTCAAAACGGCTTGTAATGGCTAATCACACCTGGTGGTATAATATGTCACCTTTAAGGAACTTAATGATACAAGGTTACAAGTCAATATGTGTGTGCAGTGACATGAAGGTGTGTCTCCACATGTCTCGTGCAGAGATTGTTACTATGACAACTCCACCACGTGCCCGCGATGTGCGAGAATGAGCGAGCGCAAGCAGGACGACCCTCCAGATGTGAAGGACGTGTTCACATGAAGAAGGCGTGGGCCAGATGTTACTGTGACCATTGGTGAACATTGCACTTTGATTGGCGCTGGAGTATTACTACTACTACTACTACAACTACCCCCTTGTCAGGACTGAGGTGTTAGGCCGAGCTTGTTTTGTCCACATAGTTTTTGCGCAGATGTTTCTGGTGTTGGCGTTTCAGTGGAGTGCACTGGAAACATATTTTTAAAATTAGCTTTTTCTTTTTTGTATTTTAATTCCTGGTCTGAGACTGGTGTACACACTGTGTTTTTGTGTGTATTTGCCTACGTGTCTTATGTACAAGCCTTGTATACTTACAAAATGGCTACAAGTGGCCTGCAGACAGGTCAACATGTCATGGTCAACGCAGGAGTTTTGTATAAAGTGTTTTGTGTTTTTTCTTTTTACCGCAAATCTTTAATCAATAGTCCCAACGGCAAGTGATGAATACTTCTCAGATGAGCACACAGCTTTAAAGAATTTCTAAATTCTAAATAAAAGTAAATCATCATACTAATCGCCAAAACAACAACAACACCACATTTTTGATTTTATATTCTTTGTTTTTGCCGCCTCCTCGTTCATTCTCTAAAGGTGCGTGCCAAGTGGCCACAGAGCAGGATACATTGTGTTGCCTTTTTACGTGAAACGTGTGTGATATTCTATACAGTGTCATGTATGTTTAGTGCAGTCCAACTCAGAGCAGTTTGTAACAAATTAGACCAGTACTCCTCATTCATGTTTGCATACTCCGGCTTGACGGCTAGAAGTCAGTGTTGTATTTCAATTGTATTCTGAAAGTCTCAGTTCAGCAGCCATCGCGTTTCTGGGTTGCGGCCCACAAGTAAAGCACATTTCGCCACTCTTACGGGCGTGAAAATGATAACAAATACTTTTTTTTGACTGTTTATCTTCCAGCATGTACTTTCTTCTGATAACCGTTGTAGGCGTTGATGGAGTTGTATGTGTGGTGCATGAATAAAATGCTCACCTCGAGAGAGGCAGTGTTTGTGTCAAAGCTGGCGTAATGTATTGCGTTTCACCCTGATAGTTGGTTATAAAGTTGAAAAATAATTATTCAGTTCATAGATGGGTATACTTTGTCAAAATATCTGTGTGTTTAAGATTTCTTATTGTTTAATTGCTGAGTTACAAGCTAATCAATGTCTACTTCTAGTTTGCCCTCAAGTCAAATATACTTACTTTATAACTAAGTATATAAAATCCTATTAAACAATATTGAATCTTCACTTTTGACTGTATTCTTCACTTAAAAGAGAACTCCAGATGTCAATGGTACCTCGTCTCACAGCAGATGAAAAGGCAATGAGTCAGTAGTCTGGGTTTGTATGCAGTGGAAGGATGCATAATTAATTGAATAGGCATAGGAAATAATATTAAAAGCCCCCTTTTCCACCTTTGTCCTTTATCTTGATGGGTTATTTGTATTAATAAACGGTATGCTGTACGCTTTAAAAAACTCAATATAATTCAAGCATACGACTGCTTTCAAACACATTATGGCGTATTTAATTAAGCCGTATCACTGAACTGTATGGGAAGCTAATGCCATTCTTGTGTTGCTTGATTAGGAGGTTGTTCAATCAATTTGGCAAGCTCTGCTTATTTATCGTAAGCCTCCGATGTAATAAACCTGCACTAATCCAGAGGAAGCCTGACTCATTATGTCGTGACAATTTCATACTTCCTTAGTTCAAAAAGAAACAGAGGGGTGCTGCATGCACGCCGGGCTAATACATCGTATAATTAACAGTGAGTCAGTGGTTTCCCTGTGTTCTTAAAATGGAGATGTGGCGAGCAGGAGTCCCCCTAAATGTGGTGTTTCCTGATTGCTTCTGCCAGATTCTTTGTGGTTGGGCTTATGAAACATTTTTAATTTGATCAAAGAATATTTTGATGGGTAAACTTAGCCTATCAAGAATCTGTATATGCAATAGTGTATAAAGGGAGAGAAACATTGCAGTCGTTGACATTAACTACAACTAGTTGTTGTAGTTAATGTATTGGTGTACTCTGTGACACCAAGCCCCCCCCCCCCCGGGTTTGAATTGTAATCGGTACGACGACAATGCTTTCATTCGTCACCTTTATCCAAACGAATCACACAGATATTAAACATATTGTCGCTAGGGTTGCATCATTCTCAGACTCTGAAGCAAACTCCTAAGTTAATACTCAGGCATGCTTTGTGATGCAAGTGCTGTACTCTTCCCGGTTAGCACAAAAACGAGAGTTGCATAATAATATCTGCAGTCTGTTGGCACTTTATTATATTTGTTTGAAAATGCAAAACAACGTGGTAAAATTGTACAAGAACTGAAACAGACCCTGTCTTAACAGACCCTGAAAAACAATTGCAGCAATGACCATCTCCAATAAGAGTAAACTGGCACACACTTGTGGTTTCTTTTCAGACAATTAAAATACTGTCAAGCATGGAATTGAGCAGAGAGTATATTGAACGTAGCCGTCTTCATGTTGGTCGTGTTAGCACAGTGTGGCAAAAACCCTTGCACCGAAATTAAACTGGAGAGACAGGAGTGCAATCTTTGTGTTTTTCGTTTTGGTAATCTTCGGCACACACACACACACACGCGCGCGGAAGATGGAGAAGGTTTGATGGACAACAAACGTTACAAAACGAAAAGCAGTGATCCCCAGCAGTGGTTGCCTTTAAATGACCACCCGGTTCTCATGCTCTAGTCCTGTATGGGTGTTCCACAGATAATCAGGGAATATCTATTGCTGGATATTAATACTCTTTCTAACCTCTCATTGGGGAAGGGTGTGGAGGTACAGGGGCCCAGACTGCATGCTGGCCCCTAAACCTAGACACACTGTGCTCCCATTCAGACTCTGCTGCTCGCCCCTGAGAGGCCAGGGGAACGGAGGGGCCATTCTCCCACGGACAACATACCCTGTTTTTAAATAAAGCCCAGACAACTCACTCAGAGTGCGATTAAAAGAACCCAGTTCCTCAATTAAACAATGACTTTCCCTATACACTCCTATGAGTGTGGCTGAGAGAGGGAGAGGGAGAGAGAGAGAGATTGACTGACTGACAGACAGACAGACAGACAGACAGACAGACAGACAGACAGACAGACAGACAGAGCGAGCATGGACGAGTGCAGTCAAACTGATAGTAAGAGAGGGTTTGCATATTGCATGGTTCCTCTCTATATTCCATCAGCCTTGTTGCAGACCATTAGTACCAGAGCCCAATCTGAAACAGTCCCTGTAGCACAAAGGACCTCGGGTGTGTGGTGGTGGTGGTGGTGGTGGTGGTGGGGTTGGGTTTGGGGGGGGTGGGGGGGGGGGGCACGCCGACGCCAGCTCTCTCTCTCTCGTTCTCTCAGGGCTGCTTGGGCCGCTCCAGCTTCATGAAGGGCTCTGTGGAGTCGGAGTCGCTGTGGTGCTTCCTCTCTCGGGGGGCGTCCGCCTTGCTGCAGCGCGTCCAGGAGGGGGAGCGCATGTAGCCCCCTCGTGGCAGGATGGGCTGGTGGGGACCTGCACACAATGACAGGAAAACACACCGTGTGGGTGGAGAGGCACTGAGACGTGCAGAGAGAGTGGACCGAACTTCAAGACCTCGCGCGCGCACACACACACACACACACACACACACACACACACACACACACACACACACACACACACACACACACACACACACACACACACACACACACACACACACACACACACACACACACACACACACACACACACACACACACACACACACACACACACACACACACACAGTATTTACATGTTGTGAGCTATTACTTGATTATTCATTTATTATTTCTAACCTACTTGAAATACAACTATACTCGCTTATATAACGGAAACATAAACAACAAAGAAACATAACACTTGCAATATGCTTTGGTGTATCTTTAGATTTAGAGAGAAATGTAATAGTCGGGTCGGGCATACTCAACACCACCAGGTGGTGCTGTTTATCCTGCCAGAGAGGGAAACTGGCCCAACACAAGGGCACCGTGCCTTTTCTTTTCCACATGATGACAGTGAATATTTGTTAAAGGGGAAGACAAAGCTTTTCTTCCCCGGGCCCTGCCTGGGACAGAGGTGTTCTCCCTGAATAATGCATGAGCTCATAGAGATGCACTTATCCATATGCATAAGAGAGAAAGTGAGCAAGATGACATTATTGATTCTTCTAAGATTGATGATTGTCTCTATTAGATTTTAATGAGCATGACAACTAGCTCATCAGCATGCCTACAGAGGGTGGTGTCTTTCGTACCACACACTGTGTGTGTGTGTGTGTGTGTGTGGTTGAGTTTGTGTGTGTGTTTGCTTGCATTTGTGTGTGTGTGTGAGTACTCTGTTAATCTGTCTGTGTGTATCTCTAACAGAACGAGTCTGCTGCATTCCAGTGAAACTATCACTTTTTTTTATCTATCATTATTACGTGCCAGCCATCAGCTTTTTCATCACTCTCTCACACCCTAACAACCACACACATGCACGCACGCACGCTCACACGCACGCACGCACGCACGCAACCACCCACCCACCCACACACATTACACCCAAAGCAAATGCTGGTCTGCTCAAAATCCCCCCACTTTCTCCTTCCCTTCTGGGCACTTGGCTGGCAGCCATGTGATTCTACACCCAACATGTTGCTTCCTCCCTCGAACCAACACCAGAGACAACGGCTGCAACAACAGCTTTTCTGAGTCAGGGTGACGGAGTCCAACAACACATGCAATGTTGTACCGTCGTCCTATGACTCCAAAGACAACTGTTGTTTGGTTCTTGAAACCGAACGTCTCTGGTGTGGGAGTGAGTTGGTGAGAGACGGAGTAGCAACTACACAGGTACGCGTTACACATAAAACAGCCCCATACGGGCGCAGACATTTTTGTTGTTGAGTCGTACGGTCAGCTTCACCGAACACAGAGCTACGAGTGGGAGAGTTCAAAAGGGGGCGTTCCTCCGTGAAAGGCTGCTAGAAACCGTGGAGATTTACGCGTTACGACTCGTACAGGCGGGTGTACCATACAAATGGATAGCACCATTACTCCCACAACCACACTCTGCTCTCTCCTCTCCTGCTTTGAGTCCTCTTGCAGTGTTCTAGGGATGGTGGTGCGCTGGCCATTAGTGGCAGCGTTGCCCAAGAGGGAGTGAGCCACCTCACTAGTACCTCTATCAGTGGGACAGCAGGAGAGGGCAGACACCCAGGGACCGGTGCCAGACGAATGACTCCTCGCTCTGACAGGCTGTTAGGGACCGTCACACTGGCTGGTCCATAATATAAGACGGTACTGCTTCAAAAAGCACAGGTCTGCAGCATCAGCTCTGGTGGCGGTTTGTTGGAAACTCTGACCATTGACGTCACGGAACCGGGATTTTAGTACTCCGTTGGTCGCAGTTGAGGTTGCAGATTTGTTCTCAACGTGCACATGTAGCAGCAATCTCTTTTTCTGGGCGTGGCGGTTCCCCTCTGAGGGAGGTGCGGTGTACACCAAACATTCTCCGTGAAAGGGCAGTTTGGAGCTAAGCAGGTAGGCTGAGATTCTCGATCGTTGAGTTTATCTTCTTGAAAGCACAGCTGTTTTCCCTTCAAACCAACGCTAGTTTAACCTTCATGGATCCCAAGCACAGATGTTCCACTGAGAACCCCAGGCCTATTTCAGGCAGCGCCTTGCTGTGAGCAGCCCATTTACCCCATGGCTGTCCACTGTTGTCCACTTTGCCTGCCCTCTGCTACCGTAGGGGGTTAATGACAAACAGGTGGGGAAGTGGACAACCCAGTGTATTGGCTTCTCTCCTCTTTTATTCTCCTAGACAACCCCCCCCCCCCCCAGGGGACTAAATCCGGTCAATGATAGTCTGAGCACTTAGTTTACGACACATATTGACGTGTGTTAAAAACGTCACCTGAAATAATATCATCCTTCTTTCAACACGTTTTCACCGGGTTAACATTGCTAGGCTTTTTTTTATTCAGTTGACTCTATATTGCATAGATTACATTAACAGAGATATGGGAATCATGATAGAAATATAGAAATATTAAAGGTCTAAGAGGTTGTGACAGGCATAACGGTTAGAGAAAATACTGAATGCTCGGTTCTATAGCGGCAAGTGTGAAGGGTGATGAACGCTGTCAGAACCCACATCACACTTGCTTGTGCGAGTGTGGGGTATGCAACCAAAATAAAACTAACACTCTGTGATTGTGTTTTTGAGTGCCAGGGAACTACAGATGAAATACAGCCTTTTGGCTCATTTTGGCATTTTTAACCCATGTATGTAACCCATCTAAATATAAACTATACGTGTACTGAATATATACAGAAAATAATAAAAAATCCTCCTTGGATCATTAGTGAAAGTCAATGCGTAATTGATGTTACTACTGAGCCACCCTAACAAAGAAGTAGACCCCAACGCAGGGCCTGAGTGGTTGAGTGGATTGACATCATAAACAGAATACGAGATCAGGGGCTGTAAAGGAGGTCCAGAGAGAGCATAATGAACCAGCCCACGACGAGGGGAGTAGCGCTCTGAAGGGGAAGCTGCTCAGAGGAGGCCTGGGTTACCCACCAGGGACCGTGCTCAGGTTCCTGTCGGGATTAAGGAAGGCTCAATTATTTAGGAGCCCGCATTTAGAAACTCTAGGCTGGATTCATCATTTCGATTTTTGATCTAACCTCAGCTCCTTCCCACCCTTCTCCCCCAATCACCACAACCCCACCGCTCCCATCGACACCACCACCCTACTATTACCTCTGTGGGCAATTTAACTGCCAGTGAGATTACATTTACACATGCAGGTCACATTGGCTACGAATCACACTTGTTTTGGCAGAGAGATTCGACAATGTGTAATTCAACAACTCATTCATTCACGTCTTTATCATCCAGACGGCTCAGAAGACAGCTATTTCACACCAGTTCTGTGAAACTAAGAGCATAAATGCACATAACAACTAATGCCAAAATCAGTATGCGATGTTGGTTGTAATTATTCAGCCTTCTGCCAGGTGTCCTGCTGGGAAATGACAGAGATCAGGATAGTAAGGAGTGTGTCTTTCAGGGAATCTTAACGCAACCGCTGGCTCACACAGAGGAGGTAGTGGTGAGAGTTGCACTCAGGCTAAATGCATTAGCACGTCTACCATCCACTCTGCTGGGTACACAGAACGACCTGGGATGGAGGAGATTCAGTGCGTGACAAGGTCAATCCTTTCCAGCAGGTTTAAACCAGTGAGGGCTCAAACGGGGTACAACAAATATTTTTGCCTGAAAACAGTGTGCAGGTTTCCCTTTTAATCGAGCACATTACGTGTTTCTATAGGTGCTCTGCCCTGGTAGCGCAAAAAAAGCCTGTCATTGATAATCAGACCCATTTATATGAAGCCAGTATAATTAGGATCTCAACCTTTTTGTTGTTTGCACCCCTTTATTAGTAGAGCATGTTAAATAGTGCAGAGAAACATTCAAAAGACATTGGTCCATTTATCATGTTTCACCTGTCAAAATGCATGATGTATTGTCACAGTTCTGTACGTGGCTGGTCAGTCTCCTGACAGTGGAGAACCAGTACGCCTATCGCTCGGCAGGAGATAGCGACACCAGATGTAGGCCTACAGCCTCCAGCCAGATGGTATCGCCTTGGCTGTTGTGACGGCTGCACCTGTTCCTGTAGGCTAGTGCCAGGAAGAGCCAGCCGTAGCACGTAGCACGCGTGACTCAGGGAGGCCTGAAGGGAGGCATGCCTGCTGTTGATATGTAACAGATGAGACCATATCCTGGGGATCCTTTCTGGGCTAACTGCCACCAGCGGAGAGCAGCTTTGTGGAGGTGTTGGGAGCGACACATAGAGGGGTGTTAGAAACATGCCGGTGATGAGTCTGTGATTTAAGGTGCGAGGGAGGTCTGTTCTCAGCAAGGTTGTGTGGTGGAGGAGGGTGATGGGATTTGAAGGGAGGCTGTGGATCAACTCAGTTCAAATAGAAGAGTAGGAGAAAAAAGGGTATCAAAGAAATCTCCCCCAAGGTGAGGTATGAAATCATTGAAAGCGAGAACTTGTTTTATGATTTATAGTCGGTTCATATTGCCATTCAGTGTGGGTGGTAGAAACATTTGAAATTTGAACGTTTTTTAACCAATGGCTGGACAGTATGACGGTGAGCTCAAAAGTTATGCATTAAACATACAATGCTACTCTGGGCTGAACTGCCTCAGCAGAAACGGCTCTTTGCTGCAACATGGCGAATTGCATTGTTTGTCATTTAATTATCCACTGCACCATAATATGTAAAAAAGTATTTTGTAGTTATTATCCAGAGCATAAATATATGGAGTCACCCACTATAGCAGCTGATCCAATTTAAACTGCCACAAGGCAGTTTAAATGTATAATTTAGCAAAAAAATGATTCGGAATATCCACTCCCATCCTCCTTAGCATGGTATTTTTAGAAGCACTAGATTTGATGGACCTATATTCCTGGTGCTAGACGTCTCATTTCCAATGTGTACGCAGCAGAGTGCAGTTCCTCAAGGCAGAGAACAGACGGCTAATGGGCCCCATAACTCACATATAACACGCCGGTCCACACACGACTACAAAACGCTGCGGCGACGGTAAACAAGGAGCATCCAAAAATGAAGCCAAAAGATGTGCGTCTTCATTTATCTTTGTCGTCGCGGTTGTGATGTTAATGATGATAAACGATGCAGGGAGGCACGAGAGGGCTGGTGTTTTTACGCTAGGTAGCTGTTTGTATGTTTACATTGTCTCTCGACTCAACCGGGGGGGGGGGGAGGGGGGGTTCTACTTCTATGGAGGTGCGCAGTGTGTCTCCGGGTAGCACACAGTCACCCGAGCAGAGCTCACAGAGGTCGTTCACAAAAACAAAACCAACATGGAGGCGGCCACCACGTAAGGACTGTGATTGGCCAGGTTTTTTTTCCAGCTGTTTTTTTTCCGGTTTATTCCTGCCAACAACATGGAGCCCATCAAAAGTAGACTCACTGAGGCGGTTGTCAAGTATGGGGATTTGTTCTCATCCTGTCATACGTGTGTGTCATACTAATGAGACAATGACATTATAAACATCACCAGGTGTCACCGACTTTGGGGCGAGACATACTTTTCACCCGTCTATACGTAGAATCGCAGATGCAGATCCGTAAATGCATACCCCTGCGTATACTAACCACACATACGTCTATCTACCTCTATCATACCTCTATCTACCTCTTATCATACCTCTACAGTGTCATACCTCTATCATACCTCTATCATACCTCTATCGACCTCTATCATACCTCTATCTACCTCTATCTACCTCTATCATACCTCTACAGTATCATACCGCTATCATACCTCTATCATACCTCTATCATACCTCTATCATACCTCTATCGACCTCTATCATACCTCTATCTACCTCTATCTACCTCTATCATACCTCTACAGTATCATACCGCTATCATACCTCTATCATACCTCTATCTACCTCTATCTACCTCTATCATACCTCTACAGTATCATACCTCTATCATACCTCTATCATACCTCTATCTACTCAGATTTATCACATAGACAACCATGCATACGTCTATCTACACCCCTTCATCACGCTGGGGTCACTGAGCCTGACCCAGTCTCGACGGGAGTGATTTAGACATCCTGCAAGTCAGGATATTTGGTTGCTATTTGGCTGTGAAAAGATAATCATGGTCGACCGAACACGGCCCTAGAAAGTGTTGCGTCCGTCCGTACAGTGGGGACAGCGTTGCCTGGTATCTTTGTGATGAACTGCAGGGAAAAGTGGAGAAGGCAGACTTGCCCCAAGAAAGCCCCAGGGTGAATGAAATGAAATGAAGAATCAAGAAATCATTACACTTCAGTAGCCTTTGGGTCGAGGATCTCTGTCCCAGCAACGTGGCGAGAACAGGATACTAGCAGTCTCAACCAACACAGCACGCAGCAAGTGGCCTGATCAAAGTATTTCCTTGAAGACGGCGGGAAATGCAATGTAGTACAAACAATTATACCTTTTTGATCAATGCAATAATTTGATCAAGGGCTGTGGCCTGAGTAACGACGTGACTAGAATATTCCAAAGACCTGCCTCACTCCCTGAAGAGCGGGCCTGACTTCAGATTGGTCACTACTTTAAACGTGATAGTACCCTACAGAACCCTAGTAATACCCTAGTCATACCCTAGCCTATTCTAGAATGTGCAAAGTCCCGGATGTTTGTCTTCCCTGCCTCAACATCTCTCGTCAGCGTTTATTTTAGATGTGGATCTGCAGCATGTTGCTCCCACTGCGCTCTCTCTCTCTCTCTCTCTCTCTCTCTCTCTCTCTCTCTCTCTCTCTCTCTCTCTCTCTCTCTCTCTCTCTCTCTCTCTATGTACCCCTTTGGTAGTCTCTCGTCCTCTCTCTCATTACCCCTATGATGCTCTCTCACTCTTCTCTCTCTCAGTACCCCCTGGTGTTCTCTCGTCTTCTCACTCGCTCATTAGCCCTCTGGTGAACTCTCAACCTCTCTTTCTCTCTCCCTCAGTACACCTCTGGTGCTCTCTCGCCCCCTCCCTCTCTCTCAGTACCCCTCTGTCGCTCTCACTCTTCTCTCTCTCCCTACCCTTTTTGGTTCTCTCTCGCCCTCTCTCTCTCACTACCCTTCTGATGCCCTCTCACAGTCTCAGTACGCCAGGGGGCCACAGCACGTGGTCAGTGGAATCAGTGGAAAACATGGCTGTGTGAGGATGTGTATGGGGATGTGTGTTAGGATGTGCGTGTGTGTGTGTGTGTGTGTGTGTGTGTGTGTGTGTGTGTGTGTGTGTGTGTGTGTGTGTGTGTGTGTGTGTGTGTGTGTGTGTGTGTGTGTGTGTGTGTGTTAGGATATATGTGTGGGAGGGATGTAGAGAGCAAGAATGAAAGAGAGAAGGGGGTTAGTGTCTGCATTTGTGTGTGTGTGGATATGTACGATCATTTATGTGTGTGTGTGTGTGTGTGTGTGTGTGTGTGTGTGTGTGTGTGTGTGTGTGTGTGTGTGTGTGTGTGTGTGTGTGTGTGTGTAGTATATATGTGCAGGCATGTGTATGATTATGAGCGTGAGCACACGTGTGAGTCTGTGTGGTTTAGCGTGCAGGTGGGTATGTCTATGTGTGCGTGTGTGTGCGTGTGTGTGTGACGATGTGTTGATGTCTCTGCGTGTGTGTGTGTGTGAGTGAGACGATTTTCGTTTGTCTGTGCATGTGTGTGTGTGTCTACGTGTGAGGATGTATGTTCATAAGTGCATGTGCGTGCGTGTGTGTGTGTGTGTGTGTGTACGTGTGATGGATAGATAAAGGCAGCAGGAGACAGAGGTAGGTGGGGGAGGGGATAGAAGGACAACACCTTCCTCATCCAAGCTGATCAATAAAACTAATTTCCTGTCTCACTGTACACCGTATATGGCTCTCTTCCTGCATGGAGGACTTAGCATTAGTCAGTAACATACCAAGAGTTATTCCAAAAGTAGGCTTATAACTCATCTGACCCACTGAACTGGAAATGCGTTTTTTTTCCCCGTGTATTTTATGTGTAGATAGTCGGTCTCCTGTTTGACCGCGGGGGGTTGGGCGGCTGAAGGGGAAGAGAGAGAGAGAGATGGGGGGTGAAGTATTTTTTCTCTGCCTGAGGAACTCTGCTCATCAATTAAACATAGCACTTTTTTTGGTTCTTTTTCTTTGGGCAAAGTGTGGGGGAGGTTAGCATTTATGCAGTCGCCTGCTACTTTGAAGTTTAATTTTCTCCCCGCGTGCTAAACTTAATTCTAGCACGCTGCTGTGCTTTTTTTCTTATATCGTTCTTCTTTTGTTTCTTTGCTCACCGACGGCGTGTTTGTTTACTCACATGTATTTCCCAGAGGAATGAAAGAGACCCTTCCTAATAAACGCTTTACACGTGTGCTACACATGGCTCCTGCTACAACAGGCTCCGGCAATCCAGTCCAGACGCGCTGCATGGATCCCAGGGAGGTGATTGGTCTGCTCCATTGACCCATGCTGATGACTCAGGGTCCGTGCCTGGATCCAACCCGGCGAGGAACCAGCCACCATTAGCACTAACCCTTTGGCGTTCAGCTGCACACCTCATTCTCTAAGCCTGTGAGTCATGCGCAGTGGGGGGTCAACCCAGAATGGAAACTCGTGGATTTGTTTGTTTGTGAGCACTATTGGAGTTAGCACTTTGAGTCTGCCCTTTTGTATGAAAAATACTATTTAAATAAAGTTGCCTTGCCTTGGCTTGCCTCAAGTACACAGACAGGGCAGTTTGTGTGCTCCTTCTTGTATTGGACATAGCAAAGATGGTGCGTATTTGGAATATAAGGGATGTCAATGGCTCACCAACCGCCCACTTTCGGAACACGTGCAAACAGCGAGAGGGGTGAACAAACACCATGGCTTATTTACATCTCAGACAGAGACAATGTCAACAATTAACCTGGGGTTTGAGCAAACCGGCCAGACCCCGTTTAGCCTGTGAGGTGTATTATGGACAGGAGCAAGTCCTCTGACCACTGGGGGGCGGTGGCTGGTTCGATCCCTGCTTCCTCTGGGTTCAACCTGAGCGACTCTAAAGCCTACCGACCTCCAGACGAGCTGGCTGCTCCCGTGATTGGCTGACACTCCAGCGGACGGGGGATCGGGAGGCTTCGACTGAACATCGCTTTGCGAGACCACAGAGGTTAGAGAGGCGCTTAACCTGCCATTGATGTGAAATATAGCTTCATGTGAATGATGACGATGATGTGATGTGCTGTCCATTATTCCATTAGGAGGCCTCTCGGAAACCACAATAAGACTGTGGGGAGCGAACGAACAGACGGACGGACGGAGGTTTGCTTTATTCATGAGGGCCTACCTGCCGGAGAGTCGTTGTGGTTCTCGTCATCCGAGTCGGGGAAGACTTCGGCCAGTTCCTGATCGGACATGTCGGTGAGTTCGGTGAGGTCCAGGAGGTCAAAGTGCACCTCCAGAGAGGACACGCTGCTGAGGGGCTCTGGAGGGGCACAGAGAACACAACACTGCATGGTTACAGAGCGCAACGCAATGCTTTGATCGAGAGGGAAGGCAGAAGAGGCATGCTTTTCACCAAGAGAGGTGAAAAGAGTGATACACCCGGATGACACCGATATGAAGCTAGATAATTTATTAAAATATGTGTGCTGCTGTAATGCACTTATTAAAATGCACGACGGGGTGTCCGAGGACATCAAAGGATTTCCATCCGGTGCTGTTCTGATGGGTGACCCTGCTGGGGTATTTGGCGGTGTCAGCTCTTATGCAAATGCAGCTGAAAGAAAATAAAAAAGACCGAGCTAGGGTCAGTGGCGGTCGAATTCCCCATCCGCTGCCTTCCGTTGTGCTTCCATCGCTGGTGTGTGAATCCTGTTTGTTAGGTTCAGATGTGGCATGTGATATACAATACAAAGGTCACAGGAGCACGGCTAGGGTCGTTAACAGGTTAGCATTAAGAGCTAACGTGACTAGCTGCATTCCTCCCATGCTATGAGATGAAAGGTCAGCTCTCTCTGAGTCGTGCTTGGTCGACGTATAGATCGGGAAGGGTGTTGCGTAACGGGCTGATTATGGTTCCACGGCGACGCAACGCAAGGGGGTTTGCGGAACCGTTATGTCCTTGCAACTCCTTGCATTCACTGCAAGGGCCTGACGTGCGCCTATCAAAAATGGAGTTGAGGTGACCAGCAGAAAGGGCTGCCACTCAAACCCGACGCAGAACAGAAACAGGTTCACGACTGAAAACACATAGATGATATAAGCGTGAAGCGTCTGCGTGGTCCTCGCATTGCGTCAACGTGGAACCATAATCAGCCCTTTAGTCTTGCTTAACAGTTGCTACGGAGAAGCAGACCTTTAAGGACCCAATCTATTATTTACTGTGTATTTTAATGCATCCACATCTTGAATGTCATACAGGCTTTGCATGTGTATATATAGGCCTATTTTGAGGTTAACCTTGATATTATTCATGAAGTGGTTATTGTTTGGCTGAATTCTGACTGCCTTCTCTGGGAACATTTTATTTTTATTCTATGTTGCTTGCTGCTGTGATGTTTTCCCTCTATCGTATTTTCAGAGCAAACTTTGATTTAATTGCAACAAAACTAGTATTTTTAATTGTTAGTCATAGCTGATAAATACGTTCCATTACTTAATCCTGAAACCATAACTTACAGAAAGTTAAGCACCAAATGATCAATGAACTCATTAAAATATGAGCAGAAAGCTCTAGTGGTGTGTTTTTCCATCAGCAGATCAGAAAGGTATGTCATCCGTTTTCAAGTGTGTTGGGGGAATATTATAGAAGCCTGCAGACACCCAGCGTGGAGACAAGGTAAGACGAGGAGAATAAAAAATAAAAAACAAATCAGAGACAGCAGAATTGACTTGAGGAACGTCGGTTGGCCTGCGCGTCACTGCTCTTTGATTTGTCTTTCGTTTATTAACGAGCTGTTTTGAGTTGTATCTTGTTGTTGTTGTGTAAGATAGGAGCGACATACATGCTCCTAGATTACATGCTCATATCAAACACTCCTTGCTGGAAGAAGGGCAATGATCCATTGCCCTGTGGTTTAGACCTATCAATAACCTAATATTATAGGGGTCGCGCTGGTTATGTTTCAACGGTTCATTTCTGAATGTCTCAGCAACAGAAATGCAGCACGGCTGAGTCCTTGCAAAACCCTGTATCCACCACACACGGTTGTTGTGGTACTTTGAATAATTGGCATAAGATATGTGACTGTAGGTCAGAGCGGTGTATGATGGAATGGTTTACCCCCAGGCTCCCTATTAAAGACAATACACCCCCGGGAGAGGAGGGTTGACATTTGGCCAAAGAGACAATGAGGATGAAGGAAAATAGATGGGGCAAAATAATGAGAAATAGAGAGTTTGGCAGAGTGATAAAGTAAAGTATTAAACAACAAGATAACATTTGGCAATTATAATTTTTCTTCTTACAGTTTATTCCTCTCAATCTTCTACTTCCAAAAGGGACAAAATAAGTCAATCCAATTCTGAGCAAGGGGTTCAATATCGTCCTTTCGCGATTGAGTTTCAAGAAAGAAAATGCAATCGAAATGGAAATACAAGGGCTGACATATTTAGTGGTCAGCAGCACTCAGCAGTATAGACCTTCCTTTGCTGTTCTCTGAATGCAAACTGTGACCCTATTGAGATTGTCAACGCCCACCCCAACAGTCATACATCAGGAGTAAAGGGGGGATCGGTTCGGTTGCCATGTCGGGTGCTACTTTCAGTTGGTGGGCTGAGCGATTGGGGGCACAAGAAAAGCCTTCTCCTGAGAGGTTCTAAGATGGCGGTCCATCACAACCTGTCTCTTCCTCATCTCCTTGAAGATGCTCTTGGCAGGCTTGATGGAAATATTGGGATGGGAAGTGAAATATGGCGAAAAGGTAACATAGATATAAAAGGCAAAAGCAAGTGATGGAAGATAAAAAAAAAAGAAGCAGATTGGGTTATGCTTGTATCCCCCTGACATCGTCTTCCCTGTTTGCTCCCACACCCATTTCTCTTGAATAATTGATCAGCAACACGTATTCCCACTCTGGTAGAGCGGGCGGGGGGGGGGGGGGGGGGGGGGGGGGGGGAGGCAGACAAAAACAACTGCCTCCATCTCGGCCTCAATCAAGGACGGCCCGAGAGCTCGCTGGGGAAAGGTTGTCAATAGAGAGTTTACACTGCAGGGCAGAAATAAGACTCGCTGCTATGCACAGATGGGCAGGGTTACTCTGGTGCACTGTGGGTAGAATCAGAGTTTTCCAAAATGTGCATTGTGTTTTGGTTAAGCTCTTCTTCTGTTTCGTGATGAATTAAGTCACTGCTGTTGTATGGACCGAGTTCATTAAAATTGTTTAGATTTCTAGCTGTTTGCTTCATGCTGCGGCTTCACCCTGATTTTCATCCACACATTTGGAACATAATCAACAAACTGAGGAAGAATGTATTTGTAAAAGAGAGGATATCGGTTTCCATCGGTTGCATAATCCATCAGGATTATGGCATTTGTAGTCAAGCCAGGTACACTTTATCAAGGAGAGAATGGATTTTAGGGAAGGATAGCTTGTCAACTGGACTCTAAAAGTCAAAAATATAAATGAACCAGCATATGCTAGTACTCTATTGTATTATATATCTGCTCCCTGATAATGGTTGAATATTTGAGAAAGATGCTTTAAGATTAATTAATCTTAATTAAATCTTTAAGATTTAATTTCTAATGCTAGATCCTTATTTTCTAAGATTTTAAGAAATAATTGCATGATAATTACAGTAAGGGTCGCATCAGAGTATCAGAAAATGCTGATTGTTGCAAAACCATAAACAGCATTGTTGATTTCAAGGAGCAGAAAAATCCCAAATATAATCAGTAGTGGTGGTAACCTTTCTACAAATCCAGTCACTAAACTTTCCCAGTTCCAAAACTTTCCCAGTTCATTCGTCTGTCTCTTGCTGTCACCCCTCATCCCTCAACATAGTCAACATCCACTGTGTTTTTGTGTTTTTTAAGCCTACGAAGGAGGCAGAACAAGCACAGAGCAAGACCGAGACACTACACCAGTTAACTATGTGTGTGTGTGTGTGTGTGTGTGTGTGTGTGTGTGTGTGTGTGTGTGTGTGTCTGTGTGTCTGTCTGTCTGTCTGTCTGTCTGTCTGTGTGTCTCTGTCTGTCTGTCTGTCTGTCTGTCTGTCTGTCTGTACGTGTATGTGGGTGTGTGTGCTCCAGTCAGTGCCTTTCCGATGAACACTGACACGCCGTACAGAGGCGCCAGTGTTATGGGGCCGATGCATGGCGCACAAAGCTATTTCACTGGAACGGGGGGGGGGGGGGGGGGGGAATTGATGCTAATACGAATAGCTTGGAGACCGCTCAGCCCTAGCTAGTGTCTCAAAATGTGCAACATGTCCTGGAGGAAGAAACACGTGAAGAATGCAGAGTTGTGCTGGGAGCTGCTGTCATGTTTGTTTGTAAAGACGGTTGTATGAATCTTTCCATCAAGCCTAAACATGTTCACTGCTCTTATGCCCCTTCATCGCTCTCGACGCCATGTGATCAACAGTTAATTAACTTGTTGTCCAACGATTCTACTTCTTTAACAGAGGCACACACTCATAGAATCCCTCACACATCCACCCTCAGGTCTCCAACGTCATCCTAAACACATGATATGATTTGGATGTCAATCCCATCAGCAATCTATTCATTCATTCATTCATGTGTTTGGATTTCCAAACATCCCTCCAGACTCCTGTTTCCATCGCGCTTTCCATCACATGAATTCATCCATCCATTGAATTAACCCCTCCAACATTCCCTCATTCATCCATCCTTTTGCCCATTTCTCTATCCAACCATCTCTTCCAACCACCCATACTCATATCCATCCATCCATCCATCCATCCCTTTAGTCATCCATCACTCAAATCTATTTCCACCTAGACATCCATCCATCCCTCCCTAAATCCATCAGTCCCTCAATCAAACCCACCCTTTGGACCCTTTGTTTCTTCCCTTGCGCCGGCCGTCCCTCCTTACCCCTGTACTCACGTCTCCTCTCTTTGACGTGCAGCAGGCTGGCCGTGTGTCCGGAGAGACCCCCAGCTTCCTCGTCACCGAACGGGTGGTGGAAGAGCTCTTTGGACAGGTCCCCGGAGCTGGAGGACCTCAGCAGTCGCTGGATGTCTTTATTGGGCTCTGGGGGGAGAGAGGAGGGAGATAATCGTATGCTTATACAGTAACATATCAACTTGCACATTATCAACACATTGGGTCTGGACTGCAGTTGTCACAAAATCATGTTCACGCTTATCATCTATGTGTTTTCTACTTTCTCCTAAGACAATAAACAGCTTGGTATTCTCTGATTACTTTGCGTGCGTGCGTGCGTGCGTGCGTGCGTGCGTGCGTGCGTGCGTGCGTGCGTGCGTGCGTGCGTGCGTGCGTGCGTGCGTGCGTGCGTGCGTGCGTGCGTGCGTGCGTGCGTGCGTGCGTGCGTGCGTGCGTGCGTGCGTGCGTGCGTGCGTGTGTGTGTGTGTGTGTGTGCAGATTTCCTATTTGCTCATTTTGTTTCAGATAGTTCCTCAGATCGTGTTCAGAGAGTTTATTCTCAGCTAGAGATGAGGAAAAGTATAATTTGTACTGAGCAGATTCCCAATTTGTTCAACATCTCCAAGTCAGCTATTCACTGGTGGTGGGTAATTAATTGCTAAGTAAAGAGAGAATGACAATTATGCTGTGATTAATCTCTTTTCAAACAACCGTTTTAGTCAAATCAATTAAAAATGAAAAAGGTAATAACTGCTAAAGCGACCGCGACTAAATATTGCAATCATTTAACACATCTTTGATGAAGTGCTGATGGAACATCTGTTGGAGTTCATTTCTGCGAAGGGGGACACAGCACGATTTATTTCCGTCATAGCATGTCGTCTAACTGAATTAATTTTTTTAATAAATGTACCAGACCCATGATGCTGTCATTCTCTCCAGCTGGCAAGCAGCAATTATAGGCCTACATGAGCACAACAGGCCTTCTCAGCACCTTGTCAATTAACGTCTTATCAAAAATCCTTAAAATGAATCAAACAATAACATTACATTTTGAACATAATGGAAATAACGATGGGTGGAAAGATGGGGTCAGTTGCGTGTGTGTGTGTGTGTGTGTGTGTGTGTGTGTGTGTGTGTGTGTGTGTGTGAGAGGGGTGGTGAAATATTAGACTGCAGAAGTAGACTAGGCCTACAACATGATGGAATCTGGTTTCATGTTGTGTGCCAACCGTTACGTATTCTGTTCTAGCTATTGATTTATTTTCCTAGCGAGGACCCAAACAATTTGAGGACTGAAGCCCCTGCCACGCCCACTGATGAAATGGGCCGCTGCCTTGCTCAGAAACCAATGAGTACTGTCGCTCCAAAGCCTAATTTGCGATCGGGCTCCTCTGAATATTCTTTTTCCAATATGTCATTATAATTATAAATGCGACGTGCTGTATATTGCTTCCCTAGAAGTCCCTGTGTGTATAGAGTAATTGTTCTCAACAAACAGGCTATCTTGGCGACTGACCTCGAACTATCTGTTCAGAGTATTTTCGTTTGTGTGTTTGTGTGTCTCTGTGTGCGTGCGTGCTACAGACCTTTAGCACAACCTGTACCGAGAGAAACGCAAACATTAGCTTTAGGAGAAGGCACAATTGGGGACCACGGTGCCATTATAAAACAGTCCCTTTCAGGGCTAAGGCAAAATCCCTCTCTAGCTATCACGCATGACTCCCTCTGAATCCGCTAGGTTTGAGGTCACCGAAGAGGGAGAGAGACACATTGAGAGGAGGACTGGTGAGCGGGGACAGAAAGAGAGAGAGAGAGAGAGAGGAGAGAGAGAGAGAGAGAGAGAGAGAGAGAGAGAGAGAGAGAGAGAGGAGAGAGAGAGAGAGAGAGAGGAGAGAGAGAGAGAGAGAGAGAGAGAGAGAGAGAGAGAGAGAGAGAGAGAGAGAGAGAGAGAGAGAGAGAGAGAGAGAGAAGGCTGCCAACAGTTTAATCAAGCTCTGTATCTCGGCTCAATAAATCAATCTTGCTTGGGCTAGGAGGGAATAATTAACAGCCCCCAACATTTTTTAGGACCACCCCAATGAGTTCTCCTCTTGTTTATCCTTCAGCTGTTGATTCAAACGATTTATCAAGATTTTTATGTATATCTGATAGCCAAGTTAACAAACATCATTTTGATGCTGTCCTATAGTTTAGCTGTTTTAAATGCATTGAAACAAATTATCTTAATGAGCTCAGCTCAGGTAGTGTGTCTTTGCACATTGTACATTATTGAAGAGATAGTATCACTTTGAAAAGTCTGATATGGCTGTTACATTGTGTGTAAGAATGTATTCACCTTAAAAAGTGACTGCAACCCTTTTGTTTGAGTATTTTGTTTCTATTAGCATTCATACATGAACACTTTTTAAATTACCCTAGCCATGCCAAGCCCATGCTTAGCCCTGTCTTTTCAGCTAAGCCTCAACGTCCCAGCTGAAAGAGCTGACTGCTGGCTTCAACTCCATTTGGACTCATTAGACAATGCAAACCTTTGAACTAGTAACCCAGTTCCCTGGATAGGAAGGAAGGTGTTGAATGTTCTCTTCAATGCGGGGAGTGATACTAATTTGCAGACAGATCTAACAAAACAGAATGCCTCTAATTGAGGACCATGGGAGACTCTTATAGGTCAGGGTCTCATCGATCTGGGCAACATCTGAACTCAAACAGCAACAACCCAGGGAGAGCCTTTGGACATTTCGACAGCCATACAATTATGAAACATACTCATTGAATCCTGAATATTGATGCTGAATACTCTTGATTAGTAAAGACCACTAATACAATTTCTACCGGGAATAACACGTTCGAAAAAAGCTAAACAGAAGGCGGGTTAATCCCAGCACATGTTAAATGTGATACAATAAGGGAGACAAAGCAGAAGGGTTAGCCACTACACTAGTCTGTGTTAGTTCAAGATCGGTGAGCGGTCGCGGTCACGGTCACGGTCGTGGTGGCGGCGGCGGCGGCGTCTCTTACCTGGACTCCCAGCCCCTCCCTGTGGCTCCATCCAGCCCAGCGGTGAGTGTCTCGCTGCTCACAACAATAGCATCAGAGAGTGTGGAGAAAGGAGGCACAGATGGTGGCAGACAGCACCGAAACAGCCTTTGTGCTTGTGCTTGCGTGCAGTGTGTGTGTGTGTGTGTGTGTGTGTGTGTGTGTGTGTGTGTGTGTGTGTGTGTGTGTGTGTGTGTGTGTGTGTGTGTGTGTGTGTTAGAAGAAGACAGACAGATTGAAAGAGAAACCCATAAGAGAGAGATAGGTGTGCCTGTATATGTGTGTGTGTGTGTGTGTCTGTCTGTGTGTGAGAGAGAGAGTGTGTGTGTGTGTGTGTGTGTGTGTGTGTGTGTGTGTGTGTGTGTGTGTGTGTGTGTGTGTGTGTGTGTGTGTGTGTGTCTGAGTGTGTCTGAGTGTGTCTGAGTGTGTTTCTGAGTGAGAGAGATAGAGGGATAGGCTCCGGTACTCCCCAGTTTCTGCTGCACGCCCTGGCTTCGTCGTCTGTGGATCTAGATTCCAAAGGCAGGTGCTCCCACTGCACTCACACACTGAACCTGCCCGGCGTGGCCATCAGAGTACACTGGAAACACAGAGCGCACCACCGCACTGCCAGACCGGAGAGAGAGAGAGAGAGAGAGAGAGAGAGAGAGAGAGAGAGAGAGAGAGAGAGAGAGAGAGAGAGAGAGAGAGAGAGAGAGAGAGAGAGAGAGAGAACCGGAGGGAGAGGGGAAAGAGTCCGACAGAGAGAGTGATGGGAACGAAAGCATCACCCAGCAGATCTCGAAGCTACTTTGTTCAGTAAGCGTAGCATTGTTGAAGAGCTTGGTGGCAACATAATGCAGAGAGATCCAGAAAGGGAGAGGCAAAGAGAGGGAGGGAGGGAGGGAGGTAGAGGGAAATGGGTGGGGGGGTAAGCTGGCACCCTGCCCAGACTGAAGCCGAGACAGAATGGGGTATCAGCAAAGGCTGGGGGCACAGCAAAAAAAAGGGAAGGGTTTTGTGTGTGTGTGTGTGTGTGTGTGTGTGTGTGTGTGTGTGTGTGTGTGTGTGTGTGTGTGTGTGTGTGTGTGTGTGTGTGTGTGTGTGTGTGTGTGTGTGTGTGTGTGTGTGTGTGTGTGTGTGTTGGGGGGGTTCAGTGTGTGTGTGGGTGGGCCCGTGTATGCGTGTGTATGAGCTAAGATAACCAGATCATCATGAATGTGTTTCAATTAAACTACACGATATTGGACCACTACTGTGAACAGTGGTAACACTCTCCTTTGTTATAAGGTTTATCGGCTCTCATTAGTTGACTAGAGGAGGCCCTCTAGTGGCTGTATAAAAGATCCCATGAATCTCGATAGTCACGTGATAGCGTTGCCATGACAAAATGTTGTTGCTTGAGATCTCCGTGTAGGACCTCTTCTGCAGCCATTAGACTAGCTTGCAGAAAAGATATAGAAACGTGTACAACTGAGTATTCGGGGTGAAGCTACCCTTCGTAGCATTTGGAAATGGTGAGTGAGTTTATTTCAGTCGCTTTATCTCAGTAACGTGACTTACTGTTAATGAAGAAAGTTCTTAGCTATTCGCTGAACGCAGTGAAGAGCAGCAATGTGTCTGGTCTTCACTGCTTTATCAACCATACAACATCCCTCTGGTTGGTCATTTTAACACGTTTGCCTCTCTTAATATCAAATGCATTCATTGTATAGACATGACGTTGGACAGCATCAATAGTTGGACGCCGATACTACATGATAGCAACGATAGCCCCCAAAGAGACCCCCTATGAATACAATCTGTGCAACAAGTGGACAACCATGTCCCGCTGGGTTCAACATCACCATCGAAACACTGTTCGTAACACGTCTAACTTACTGCTGGGTTTTCATTACTAGCCACCCAAAAAAACTGCCGGCAAGAAGGCGGCCAAAGCCAAGGCGCCGACAGTCATCGATGGCCTGGCCGCAGAGGAGATGTCCAAGGAGCAGGTGAGAGCATGGGTCGTGTTCTACCCTAATCTCTTTTAATGTTTTTAATATAATGGAACTCCATTTCCTAATAGTACCATATCTTGTATGAGACGCATGTACTTGTTTTGGTTTGACTTAACATGGAAATAGTTTCTAGAGATCGCACACACTCACACTAAGATTATTTACATTGATAGTTGGAGGAGCACATTGTGCGTCTTCGAGAGGAGCTGGACAGAGAACGGGAAGAGAGAAACTACTTCCAGCTGGAGAAGGACAAGGTCCACAGCTTCTGGGAGATTGGCAAACGAGACCTGGAGGAGAGAAAGGCGGAACTCAGGAACAAGGAGAGGGAGATAGAGGAAGCTGAGGAGCGGCATCAAGTAGAGATCAAGGTGATTGATTGACACACACACACACACACACACACACACACACACACACACACACACACACACACACACACACACACACAGAATTCAACATTTCTTTCAAGTAATAGATCAAGCCTCTTCATATACTTCATTTGCTACAATGAATACATGAGTCAACACGTACAATCCTCCCCTCAATGAACATGTGTGTGTTGGTTCAGGTGTACAAGCAGAAGGTGAAGCACTTGCTGTACGAGCACCAGAACACCATCTCCGAGCTGAAGGCAGAAGGCGTGGTGGCCACCAAATTGATGGAGGGCGAGCATGGAGGCCTGGAGAGTGAGCTTCGCAAGGGTGTGCGTGCTCTCAAGGTGGATCTCAAGGAGCAGGAGCTGGCCAACGAGAACGCCATCAGAGACCTCAAACTGGTGAGCATGCAGTGACTGTGGAGCACGGAGTGACTGGGAAGCATGCAGTGACTGGGGAGCATGCAGTGACTGTTTTTTTTTTTTATTGTTTTCCCTTTTCAGCGCTGCAAACAAACATCTAAAAATATCACTTTTATTTCAACAGAAAAATGACGAAGAACTGACTGGAATTAGAAATGATTTTGAGCGGCAAGTCAGTGGTAGGTGACGTTTGTGTTTTTACGATGTGTAGTTGGCGTCCAGTTTGAAATTATCTGATTTCTTATATTCCTCAAGCACGAAAGAATACATTCTCTTTCTGTTTGTACTGCTTGTGCAGAAATCGAGGCCCTGTATGAGAAGAAGATGCGAGTGCTGCGGCTGGAGCAAGACCGCTTGAGGAAGAGTGATCTCCACGAAGTGGAAGCTCGCAAGAACGACCTCATCGCCACGCTCATGAAGAACCACGAGAAGGACTTCAGGGAGATCAAGAACTTCTACAACGACATCACACAGAACAACTTGGCTCTCATCCAGACCCTGAAGGTAGGAGCTACGATGTTGGGATGTAGCCCACGCCCAGCTCAAAGGATATGTGTTTGATCTTGGGATTAATAAAGTTGTCTGAATCTGAATCTGCCAGATGCCCAGCCTGGAGGCATGCCTAGCCCATACCTGCTTATTTTATAATAATGAATGTCAACTCTGCCACCTTGGTAGACCTAATACAGAAAAAGTAAATCACATGCACGCAGCTGAATTGCGTGTGGTTCAAGTCAAGACACACAATCAACACCACCACTAAGACACTCACGATGCATTGTCCGCAGTGCAATGCTTCACATACGTTGTTTTCATAGGAACAAGTGGAAGAGATGAAGAGGAAGGAGGAGAAGACGGAGAAGAGGATGGCGGAGGTGATGGCACAGAACCGGCGGATGACGGAGCCCCTGCAGAGGACCAAAGAGGACGTGGCCGAGCTCCAGAAACAGCTGGCCCACTACGAGAAGGACAAAGCCTCTCTGGCGGTGCGTGTTTTCAACACTGAACTACATGTCTGGCTTGGGGAGACTTGGGGAGACTTGGGCCAGTCATGGAATCAGTTTAGCCAGTAATTCTATTTTCCAAATAGAAAAGACTGTGAGATCATTTGTTTTTTGATTTGATATGCTTCCGCGTTGCAATCGTCTGGTGTCACCTCTTGACAGAGTGCCAAAGCGCGTCTGAAGGTGGGAGAACAGGAAGCGAAGGATCTCAAATGGGAGCATGAGGTGCTGGAACAGAGGTTCACCAAGGTAAGACACCACACTTTGTTTTTTTCTTTGACCCACTTTGATTTATTAACATACGTATAAATAGAATGTGTCTGAGAAACGTGAGAGATGGTTTCCAAATCATCTGTGTTCCAACTAGAGGCTCAGATCTATTTTAAGGAGTCACGCCACAGATACCGATGATGGGGGAAAGTGTGTGTTCACGCGTGTCTCACCATGGGAACGCGTTTTGTACAGATCCAGGCGGAGAGGGATGAGCTGTACACAAAGTTCACCCAGGCCATCCAGGAGGTGCAGCAGAAGAGCGGCTTTAAGAACCTGCTGCTGGAGCGGAAGCTGACCGCCCTGACGGACTGCCTGGAGAAGAAGGAGGCTCAGCTCAACGAAGTGCTCTCTGCCAGCAACATGGACCCCATGGCCCTGGGCGTGGTCACACGCAAACTCGAGGTACGTTTATCTGTATTTTGCCTCTTCTCTACGGCCAAATTCACTAGCCTGAAGCGCCGGATGCTTTGTTGCACAGAACCATCCGTCCTTGGATCTGTTTGGAAAAAAGGGCAGGCGCTTTCAAAAAGTACCAGGCAGGTGATTGGAAGAACCATCTGTCCATCACCGACCCGACGTATCACGTAGATCACGTAGTTCATCGTAGGATGCCGGTTGGTTCGAACCGCTGTGGTGTGGCCACAAGCCTATAACTTCAAGCCTGGCAGGATCAGTTGTCGTGATTTCGCCAAGGTATCACCTTGCACTGCAAGGTATCACCTTACAGTTGTGGCAACGAATCAGTAGCCATAAAGGAAACAGTGTAGGTCAGTAAATAGGTGTTGAGGTACACATGTACCTGTGTCTGTGGGCTTTCAGTGTTTTCCAACAAATAGGTAGACGTGATAAAGGGAAAGTAGTATCTGTCATCAGTGCAAAACTGTAGAAATGTGACCTATTTGTTTTTCTTTTTTGAACGACGCGTGATGGAAAATTCTGCACACGTTTTTGCCAACAGGAAGTATTAGACTCCAAGAATATCGCCATCAAGGATCTGCAGTACGAGTTGGCCCGAACGTGCAAGGTGAGCCTTCCGTCGATACTACCAGCATCGATTCTGTTTGTTTGTGTTCGGCTCACTCTGAACACGGTCTCTGTTGTGCCCAGGCCCACAACGACCTGCTGAGGACCTACGAGGCCAAGCTGAGGGCCTTCGGGATCCCTGTGGAGGAGCTGGGCTTTACCCCCCTGGAGAGCACCCTGGCCGGGCAGACTCTGGGGCAGGGGCCGGCTGGCCTGGTCTCCCAGACTAAATTACCTCAAACTGTGTTGCTCTCTGATCTGTGATAGCTCAATTTATATTTATAAAGATTTGTATGTGTGCCTTTGTCCGATTTTCTGTGGCATATGGATGTAAAATGAATGAAAAAACGCAACAGAAAAAAAACAAAGAAATGTGTTCATAATACCCATATAATAATTTTTGTTGTCATACATTTTTATGTTTTTTTATTTAAGAGAAAAGTCTAAAAAACAATGCTTCATGCAACAAAGAAAATAAGACTATATAGAGAGGGATACATGTATAAAATGCAGGGGATTTTCATAAGTATTTTACAAACGTTTATTTGATAAGAAGGGCTGATTCGTATCACATCGTGCGTCAAACCCGCTAGTAGGCCCATAATAGTTACAAAATGAAGAGGTGTTAAGCTGAACAAGGCCTGCAGGTGGTGGTCAAGTACCTTTAGTCTACACAGGTACCAAGGGAGGCCACTCTGGTGCAGAGGGTTGTGCTTTTACGGTCCAGTGCTATGATCCGATATTCTGGCTCCCAAACTGCGGTTTATTACATTCCGTTTATGTCGAAAGTGCGCAACCTAAAACCCAATGCAACTGAATAAAACCAAATACAGTTTTAATGAATAACACAAATCACCAAAGACAATCATCAAACGTTCCTGCAACGATATATACAATGTAATTCGGGGAAAGAAAAACAATAATTGATTTTCCTGTAGGGCAGGATTATCTGTTTTGATGGGTGTTTTTGTGTGCGTGGATCGCATAACGGCAACATGGATTTAATTTAGCGAATGGATTTGCGAATGGATTGGTCTTCGTGGGCTTCCATACAACAAAAGCCCCAGACGAGCAGCTGTTGTTGCGATGTTTCCCAGCGTCTACTCGCACCACTCCTCTACTTAAATTACTTTTCTGGATCCCTGGAGAAAGTTATTAGTATCACCGACGAGCGCTGCGTAATATGGAGGCTGCTATAAAGATAAGCTCTGGTAAAATGTTTACGACGTTTTACGTCCTTAACACTCTAATTCCATTGCATGCCTGTGTATTAAGATCTAAAATAACGATTATTGCGTTAAGTTTATCGATGCATATTCTCAATAAACGTTTACCCTTTAATTTCAGGCGCCACAAAATGGGACATTCGACAGAAAGTTTGGGACCATATCGAAGAAAATAACCTCGCAAACTTCCCGAGGCCTGTTCACAACCGTATTCCCAATTTCAAGGTAATGCATCTCATTTCACTCTAGCCGTACAATACTACGGCTAAAACGTGGTTACGGTCGTTAAATGTGTAGATCAGTCACTAAACGTGGGCCCTCACGGTCCCATAAAATCGAGTTCACCGTGGACCTCTTGGGGCGGCACTGAAGAGGTGGCACTTAAGTATACAGAAAACACCTCTGCGGGTTCATCTGGTGGGGACAATAAACTTTTTTACTGCAATGGGATAACGGGAATTGAACCACAATACCTTGGCTAATTTTGATTAATCTCTTATAAAAAGATGACGGATTATACTAACGTCGAGTGCATGTTTTGGATGTACTTGATTCAATTTGGATTTCATATAGGCCTACCAACAGCCGGATTAGTGAACGCCAATGGTATAGCTTCTAATGTATAAATTGTATTCAAGATCTTTTATTGATTGGTTTTCTCTGCATGTGTGCAACTTACTCTATGGTCGCGGCGTGCTAGTGTGCAGTTGAAGCCTGTGACAGGCTGACGGCCCTTGAGGAATTCAAGTCTAGCCAGACCGTCAAAGTTAACCCTGACAGACCGCAGCAGCAGGCACGCTTTGTCACACTGGACGTAAGTTCCTGCCACATACTTTCTGCTCCCTCTTGTCCACACCCTCCTCCATGCAGGGGGCCTTCAGCGCCTGTGCCAGGGTCACTGGGCTTGAGGCCTTCACCGAGACAGCTGAGGTGAAAGTGGATCCTGACAAGCCTTTGGAGGGTGCCCGGCTGGAAGTGCTACAGGTAGTTGTAGTCCATGTGTGGGTGAAAAGGCCTCTAGAAGCTACAGATGAAGGCCCGCTCACGCCTGTTTAATTTCCGGGAACTATAGTTCGGAACCACCAGTTTTTTGTATTTATAAATATCTTTTCAGTCTTTGTTCCATTTTTAACATTAACAAGTGGCCATTGAATGTTCACCAATCACCTATCTGCTTTATCTCTTTTAAGGCAAAGAAAACGCTGTTGGTTCCCACCCCCCGCCTTCGTGCCGGTCTCTTCAACAAGATCACCCCCCCAGAGGGGGCCAGCAAAGAGCAGCTGCGTGTGTGCTCCACATCCCAGGTTTGTTTTCAAGCTAGCTCTGGTTTAGCAAGCTTGAGAAACGCAATCATCACATATCACGCGTAACGTGACTCTCCGGTTAACTGCGTCTTTCTGCAGGGCGTGAAGGAGTTCAGCGTGCCCGTTGGCCTGGACGCCAAGGTGAAGGTGGACCTGGTTGTGGTTGGCTCTGTGGCCGTCTCTGAGAAAGGTGAGAGCCACCGCACTAGCTCTGAGATATGGGTATAAGTCCGAAACACTAGTTTATTAGCCAGGAAAAAGATGGGCCATAGAACCAAGTGCCAAGCACTAACAATTTTTAGGTTAACCAAAGATAGCCAGGATAAGAAGCCTCACGATGCAAATTGGTCATTACCAGGCAGCCCCCCTCATCTCAGTAGCAACACAACTATGTTGAGAACTAATGTTGTTGGGAAGGAAGAATCGTCTCCTTTTGCAAAGGCCAGCATAGAAACTGTATGGTTTGTGAAATCGGCTCAGGTCCCTTTAGCATTTTCCTGACGGACAACACCAGAGTCACAACATGGTTCTCTCTGGTGTCCACAGGACTGCCCCACAGTCATGGAGAATGTTAGCCTGGAACCGTGGGCCCTGTTGTCCTTTGGGGAATGTTGGAGAGGCTCTGTGCACTTGGGCGCGCGGTTGCAGACCCACCTCATACCCTCATAAGTGCAGTCTATCTGCACTTACTCACACCATGCCGTTGATGCCAATGAACCAACCTAAGGGGTCCAGGAACATGACCCCCAGGGTTGACCCGGTCGCCTCCTGGGCAGGCTCAACCCTGGAATATACACTACCGTTCAAGGGATCGGGGTCGCCCAGATAATTTCATGTGTTCCATGAATAATCGCACACTATTATTCAACAGTTTTCAGCTGTGCTAACCTAATTGCACAAGGGTTTCCTAATCATCAATTTGCATTTTAACACGATTACTTAAAACATTGTACCGGTAGAAAACAGGAGGGATGGTTGCTGGAAGTGGGCCTCTGTACACCTATGTCGATTATCTAACAAAAACCTGCCGTTTCCAGCTAGAATAGTCATTCACCACATTAACAACGTCTAGACTGTATTTCTGATTAATTAAATTTTATCTTCATTGAAAAAAAACTTATTTTTTAAGGACATTTCTAAGTGACCCCAAGTTTTGAACGGAAGTGTATATTGGCCTCTTCTTACATGTGTTTGTTTGTATATATTTATTATGAATATCATTTTGTATAGGGCTAAGAGATTGTGACTTTACATTGCAATGACCGCCTCGATTACCAAAGTGTTGGAGCTTAGGAATGTTATTGGTAGTGATGGTGCTTTTCTCACTGTTTAGAAATTTAACGTGAAACTATTTGTTATTATGGAGGGACATTGTTGTGTTTCTCGAGACGTGGACGAGAACAAAGTTTTGATTAGCCTAGGTTTTGGTACGTTTACGTTTTTTAAGGATTATCACAAAATGGTGGACTATTACCACACAATAAAAATCAAATTCTGATGTATAAGCCCTGAATATTACACAGACAGTGTGGTACATATGCTGCCATATGCTTAGCACCTGACTTCTTTTGAGTAGAAATTCTGAGTAGAATTTCACTTGCTCATGACACGCACTTCCTCCGATTAAGCCATCCTTCAAACTTCTCTATAACACGCATGCACACGCACGCACGCACACACACAGGTTCAGAACAGTTTGATTATTTATTTCCTGATAGTTGTTGACAGGTTGTAAACATCGACTACACCAGTAGTAGATGTGTTGCCAGGAAGGAGAAATAGTACCTCTGATGGCCTGTCTATGATCTAGTTTCAAGGCTGGAGTGAGACACATTGGAGGCACTTCAAGGTTTGGTGATTTCAACTGATGCCGGACTTTTGTTACATGGCATCCCACACAAATGCCTTCATTAGGACGTCCACCCAGTGCCCACGTTGGGCAATCCTTGCAAGCCGTCCACGGTTAACTTCTCCTGTCCTGAGTTAAGGCAACCATCTCCATATGTCCGAATGGGCTTTTCTGTCTTGGAATATTGGAATTCAAACCCCAATCAGAGCTGTCCTGGAATAGGGTCAGTGGCTGTTTAGGATAGTGGGGGGGGGGGGGGGTGGGGGGTTGTACATGGTTCTGGTTGTACCAGAACCATGTACATGTACAATGGGACTGTACCAGGACACTCACTGCACTGTTCAATGCAAAATAGAAACGGAGGTCTGGTCTACTGGTTGAATTCTTTATTATATTCTTGATTTTCATGCTTTGTTCAGTTTGGTAGTACATGGCCGTTGTAGCAGTTGGTTTGTTAGGGTTAAAAGACTATTCCTTTGGATTGTTCGGGGGTTATGCTAAAAGCACGATTTTAAACACCATAGGAATCAGTATGTTTCTTCCCTGCTATGCTTATTTTTGCACGCGTCATCAGTTTTTTTTGGAATCTCTTAACAAATTTTACCGTTGCATGAAATATTCATATATTATCAGCTTAATAAAATATTCACTGCACATTTTGACCTGGGCTGACGCCTCAGCATTCCATTATGCTGTGGAGAAATTACATTTCTGCTTCATAACCCCTCTGGGGGCTCCCACTCCGACAGGTTATCGAATAGGGAAAGGAGAGGGCTATGCAGACATGGAGTACGGCATGATGGTCTCAATGGGAGCTGTGACGGAGTCCACTGTGGTGATTACGATCGTCCACGACTGTCAGGTCAGTGTTTCATCTTTAAGCATTTTCAGATTTTCCCAAATGTAAACTAGAAGCTGTCTGTGAGCACTGGTACTAGCCGGGTGTTGACTAGCATTGTGTGGCTTGTCTTCACAGGTTGTGGACTTCTCGGAGGAACTGGTCGAACCGCACGACCTCACTGTGGACTACATCCTCACCCCCACTAGGATCATCAAGACCGACTGCCTCCTCCCCAAACCCGAGGGGATCATCTGGGCAAAGGTAGTCGCAATTGTTATCCACACGATGTGTAATTCTATGTCTGACCGCTAGAGGGCAGTCAGCTCCTTCCAAAGCACAATGAACGTGAGTCCAGCTGGCCCTCCTACCATAACCCCTCCCTCCCGAAATTATAGCAACAGAATTATGGAGGACAATGAATACCAGCTTCATGTATCAACTACCACGGTTGGAAATCACTCTGATTTTGGGATGTATGGGGTGGTTTAAAAAATCGAGCCGGCAGTAGAAAATATAATTTATTGATTAAATAACTTCATCATGCGAACCGGAAAACATAAAATGCAGACGAGAGAAGTTTAAAAAATGAATACAAATGTTTTGCTTTTCTCAAGGGTTTGACGATCCACAATTATCAGAGGTGTAAAAGAACAATATGATCCAGAGCGGATCGACATTTTATTTTATAGATTTATCTTTAATGTATTTTACACAATGTAGTGTGACTCTTGAGTTGTCTATGTGAGTCCCTTGAGACGTCTCGGTGAACCGGACACAGTGACCTTCCAGGCAGGAAGGCCATGTCTGCTCATCAAAGGCCCTGCGTGGCAGCAGGCTGGGCTCTGCCGGGGCCGGTGGAAGTACAGGGTCAGAAAGGACCACGCTATAAACAATGGCGGCATATATCCTTTACAGCCCCGGCCACTATCAAAGTCCTCCCGCTCCCTGTTTAAAGAATGAAGGAGCACTCTCTATTTTTACCTGCAGGGAAAGTGAAAAATTCCACCGACTAGACGCATGTGTAGTCTCAGCTGCCCCGTCGAGAAGAGGGGGGGGGGGGGGGGAGAGAAAGAAGAGCTGTGTCTGTGGTTGTTATTTTGTTATGGTTTTATTGTGTTTCCATCGTTTTTAATAATGCGTTTTAAAAACATGGAGGGAGGTCCATAGTGTGTTTCTCGTAGCATGCTTTAATAAAAAAAGTCCAGTACCCCTTCACATGTTCCCTTCACACCAAGCATTAGGTCGCAAGTTACCTAGCATGGATCCCCTGCGGGGTTGGCTAGCGGCTGCTAGTGCACAGTGAGCCCATACCGTTCTGTCCCCAGCTCAACAAGTACATGCTGGAGAAGATCCCCGTCCTGAAGAAGCTGCGTGCCCTGGAGCTTGCGGCCGGCAAGGAGGTGGTCCTGGGGCCCGAGCCCCCCGTGGAGCCCGGGAGGGGCCCCAGAGGCGGAGACCCCCAGGGCGACGGCCTGAAGCCCAGGAGAAACGGCAGGCCGCGGCCACGGCGGAACACCCAGCGGGACTCCGACGGGGAGCCCAGACGGGAGGGCCCCGGGCGGGACGGCCCCGGGGGCAACGATGAGGCCGTGCCGAGGCCCCGACGCCGGCCGGCTCGGGTGCGGAGGGAAGGGGGCCGAGGGGACAACCAGGCCAACGGCAGCGAGGAGGGCCGGGAGAAAGTGAGAGGGGAGCGCCGGGGACGGAGCTGGAGGGGCAGCGCGGGAGAGGGCGGGAGGGAGAGGAAGGGCAAAGAGGGGGAGGAGGGGGAGGAGGGCATGGAGGGCGACCACGGCCCCCCGTCCAACGTGACCACGGTGTATCTGGGGGGCATCCCCGCAGGCCTGCGGGTCAGCGAGTTGAAGACGGCGCTGCGGGAGAAGGAGGCGCTCCCGCTGAGGCTCACCTGGCAGGGGGCTCAGCACCGGGCCTTCCTGGACTACGGGGACCCCAACGCCGCAGACCAGGCCATGGAGGCCCTCCAGGGGCTCTCCCTGAACGGCCAGAGCCTGCATGCCGAGCTGGCCAAGAACCAGCGGGGGGGCCGGAGGGCCGGCCCCTCCAGGAGCCGACCCCGGTCCAGGCCGGACTCCGGCACCAAGGCCGAGCCCAACGAGGATTCTGGGGAGCCTCAGAAGGAGGAGGTGGTGGAGTAGACGGAGGTCCCCTCTGGGTTCTGGGGTTGGGGGATAAACAGGTGTTTTGTAGGACTCGTGTTATCTGAGCCTCTGTATTAACTGCCAATTGTGATAGGTATAACAAACTGATTGTGCATTTCAGCGTTGCTTTAGAGTTATGTTGGCTTATTAGCAGTGTTTTCGTTTCGACTCGCCGACACGCACGTGGACCTGTTGGTCTGCGTGTGTGCGTCTTTGGGCAGAGTTGTCATTTTTTTCCCCCCCTTCTTTAAAGTGTTTTAATACATTGTGTTAGGACCGTGCGTGACTGAGTGGAGTTAAGTTCTTAGTCACGCCGGGGATAACTGTTGAGATAAGCTAATCCGAACGGCCGAAATTGAGCAAATAACAGAGAAAAAAAACCAGACTTTTCCATCCATTTCTGAGATTGAAGGAGTGTTATTAGTGTATATATATTTATATATACTAAATAACGACCTTCTAACAACTGTTTTTGGCTCTTGACTGAAATATTGATAGGTCTTGCATGTAAAACAATGTTGTGTATTGTAAACATATGCATTATTTTGTATTCTAATTAAACATTTACGAACTTCAAAAGAAATATTTTCTGTATTCATTTTCTCTGACTATCCACTTAATTGGATGTTTGAATTGCTTTGAGGCGGGATTCAACCGTATTTAACGTATTTGACTTCTTGAGATGAACGTATTTAGCAAGTGCGATGGTACTCAAATCCCACATTCAGTTCTGACTTCTGTTGCTGCTCCGGTGCGGAGGGAAGGGGGCCGAGGGGACAACCAGGCCCCAATGGGTGGAGGCTTACGCCTCCACCCATTGGTAGCCCGTCGGGAAGGCATGGAGGACATATCTTCTGCACATTTTAAAATGAATCCAGAGGCTGGACCGAATGGATTGCACTCAATTTCCCTTCCTGAATAAAATCATAACACGATTGCTTTTGGTTAACCAAGCATGAGGTCGAAATTTTATAATGAAAAGTATATAAAATGAAAGGGACATTATTAAAGGTTGTGCATTAACTACTCCACCCGTCCACCTTATTCGATGCATTTAATTACCATTCATAGCGAGGTCAATAAACGGTTTTCAAATAGGTCAGAGAGACAAGAGGAAAGAGACACCAGACCGGAGGAGTTAGAGAGACACCAGAGGGAAAAGAGACCAACCAAAACCAGAGGAGAGAGAAAAACGAAGACGGGAGACACGCTTGCAGCAGTTCCTTAAGAAAATCTTAAATTCAGTTGTATTAATAAAATGCTTATTTGTCAGCCTTGTCCTACCCATTAAGGTAGGCCTACAATGGTTTGGTTTAACACCATTAGTCCTGTCCCACCAAATGTGCTCAAGCCAAGCCATTAGTTAAGGTCTTCTGCGGATTTGAACCGCATCTCCAAATCTCAACAGCAGTGACATTTAGCAGAGCTTCCATTTTGTCTGTTGCCTCCAAACTCTCTGGTGGTATTGGTTAACAGGGGAGATGGTGTCAAATTGAGCTGCTTTGAATCCGCCTACGAGGAGATCCGCTCACAATTCCAACTAATCAGATTGGATTACAGCACTCGTATTGAGCCCCCGAACCAAACGATTTCATTGCACTGTTTATGCACTGCCGCTTGACATTTCGTAGATTGCAGCGTGTGTACCCTGCCTGCTCTGCATGCCTGCTTGGCCGCTGCGTTGTCTTGTCCCAGTAAGGCCTGGCCCACGCTGAAGGATGAGAACATTGCCTGTCTGCTTCCAAAGAGCAGAGCCCACAGGCTTTTTATGGACCTGTCATCCAGGCCAGGCCGGGGAACAGCTGGAGTGCCCCGCAGCCGGAATCTCACCCCCTCGACCGCGACCAGAGCCCTGCGCCTCAGCTAATGGTCATCATTTGGTTAATGCGCGCTCCCATGTTCAGCGCGTCTTTATGCTATAGCCCACCTGTGCACGCTGGACTATTCATCCAAGTGGGATCTGGATCCTGGGGTCAGACAGTGGTCATGCTGGGAGATAATGAGGCTAAACACACAATGCAAAACATGTCATGGATAAAGGATTTCTTTTTTCCGGAAAACTTTTGGTAGATGGGAATTGATTAAGTAGACTATAGGCGCGTCTCGGTGGGACAATGAGACCAAGACAGTGAATTATTCGTATGGTGGTAAAATAAAGGCAAGACATTTCTGCCTACTGGGTTCCTGCAAGGGCACACCTGTCGATTCTAGTTAAAGGATCATCTTTCCAGTCAGAAAATTACATTTAAAGGAATTATATGTGATAAAATGCATGCGTAATCTTTTTGCCGCCTAATATACATGGTCTTGCCGATGACATTTACAAGACCTCGAAAATAAATGAAGAAAACTGTTTTAAATCAAGCAGTACACTGTAGCCTTTTCCGTTGACGTGGTTTTAATGAATACTATCTGTGTAAGGGCTTGTCTATTTGCTCATTTATTTAACTTTCATGCACCTCCAATAAATGTGTTTCGAAAGTTTCATTGGTATTGCATTAGGCTGTGTTAAATATATTTGATCCCACTAGTTTCTATATCTTTGCCTTGGAGATGTATAGGCCTAAACATTTGCAGGATTATGAAGATGTAAAGAAAAATATTGAATAAATAGGCAACGGCTATATACAAAATAATCGTTGCTGAATGTTCATGAATATGCGCCCCACATGGACAAGGCCTTTGAATGGTTGACGCTTAATTGGAAAATACATTCTAATTAGAAACGGAGACTGTATTTGAGTTTTACACATTTTTATTTCATGTCTACATCAATGAATTATAATTATTAATATGGGTTTTAAATCAAATTGTAATGTTAGGTCTATTTGCATCAATAGGCAGGGCCAGCCATGTGCCAATAGTGTAAAAGCACAGTCGATACAATGTGTTTTGGCGTTTTTATTTTCCTTCTGTGTCACCGCCAAAAACACAGACCTGGGTCTTTGGGTTTCATCATGTCATGAGCCCATAGTTGAGAGACAGGAATCAGTCGGATAATGTGAAGATTGAGTTTTACTCTCTAGACTAAACTGCATACCACAAATCCTTACCTTCATAGTGTGTTTTTGCATAGACTGAAAAAATTGCATAGACTGGCCTGTCCTAAAGACCCTCTAATATTAATGATCCTAACATATACTTACAGTGCTGAAAAAAACGGCCGTCTACATACAACAAAGACAACGTAACAGTGCTTACATTATTTCTTTGATTTTCATTTTAAAACAAATAAGTAAGCGTTCTGACAAATATTGCCAATAAAGCATATATTCTTGGTCAACTCGCCTAAAGTTAGAATATATAGGCGTAGAAAATAAATAAAACGTTGCGCTAATAGGTTATATTCTTAAAAAGTGCCTTCATCTTTTTACACAATATATGTTGTCCGATAGTAACTGTTCATTGCACTTTCTTTTTTTTTTTTATGCTGCTTTTGAATCCAAAATATAGACTCAATGCAGTCGGCCTAAAAAAAGTACATATTCTAAAGATAAAGGGAAATGTGCATTTACATGGATTGGAGGATCCTATAGGCCTACATCTGACGCGTGGAGAGTGGTATTCATCCGCCAGCAGAACTAGTACCAAACGGCAGCTGGACCCACTTTCTACCATCGGACGGGTGGATCATTGTGTGCGTGTGTGTGTGTGTGTGTGTGTGTGTGTGTGTGTGTGTGTGTGTGTGTGTGTGTGTGTGTGTGTGTGTGTGTGTGTGTGTGTGTCTGTGTGTGTGTGTGTGTGTGTGTGTGTGTGTGTGTGTGTGTGTGTGTGTGTGTGTGTGTGTGTGTGTTAGCGCAGTGCCAGTCTGTTTTCTGAACTACGTGGGGAATAGGAGAGTCCAGAAAACAGTACACAAGTAGTCCAGTCCGTTTTCCACAAGTTGTTTATCACAGTGTGCGTTTTCCTGGACGTGGGGAGGGAGGGGGGCGTGTTTTTTGGTAGTTTTTTTTCTCAGAGAATTGTCTTTTTCCACTTCAATTCCTGCTGCTGGTTAAGTCTGCCTTGGCTTTAAAATCAATTATGGTCCGCGGAATGGCCGCCGTCCCGTTACATGACGCAGGGCTTGATGTCCTGGTAGGAGACCTGCTGGTGGTGGTAGTAAGAGCCGCTGCTCGGAGAGTGCATGGCGGAGGACGTCATGGCGTTGAACGAGAACACGAACTCCTTTCGGTCACACATGCTGGGGGACTGGGAATGGTACCGAGGAATACCTGAAGAGAGAAGAGAAAACGCGTTTTTACATTGTTTTGTTCGATTGTATAGGCCTAAATACAAATACTGGAAATCTGGAAGATGGTTAGAAAGGAAATTACGCACAGGCACCTTATTAAGAGATAGGCGCACAACTATGGCCTATTCAATCAGTATTTGTGTTACCATTTAGACTGAAGCCTCCATGTAGGCCTGATAATCAACGTCTCCTAAACACCTCTAGGACATGGGGCCTAGGCTGAATTATTTAATAAACGCAGCGGACCAATACAGACAACAAACAAATAATAAGAATAAACTAAAAAAACAATAATACAGACGGCGACAAAGGTATAAAATATAACTGTTAATTGCGGATTATAAGGGTCTATATTTGTTTTACTCTTGTTTTTACTAATTTTATTTTAAAACATGACTGCTCATTGAACTAACATACAATTAATCTGATGAGGTTTAATAATTTGGCTTTACTGTGAATAAACTACCTGTTGGGTTTAACGGTATAAAACACGCAAGTTTAATAGCCTACTTAATCCTACTTTTCCCTTCAAACGTGTGTCGTACAGATTCTACGGCCCTTGAGCAATCCCATCGCTTTTATTTTTCAATCCTGCTGCTGGTTCTCGAATCGGACCCCATACCATATGAACACCATATGACTTGGTCCAAATTGACTGGAAGCGGTCTGTAAAGGGGTTGGATAGCCCATAATTGAGAGTGGTCTGCTTGCACGCTAATCCCGAAGGGCCCCACGGAGCCCTGGGGCCCGGCTGCCTGGCTCCACCCGCCACCGAGAGGGCCTGACGGCGATGTGTGCGTCCGAGTGTAAAACTGTCTGAAGGGTTCTCTGGGTGAATAAAAGCCGCCGATTTGGATCTATTGAGAAGCTTTTCACTCAACCATTCAGTTCAGTTAATATTAAAACAAATAGCGAAACGCCAACACAGCCTGTGTGTAGCACACTGAATGGGGTTTCCAGGCCTATGTAGCCTAACACACTGAATTGGTTTTCTTGAGTATGTAACACATTGAATGCTGTTTCTTCAGTATGCAACACATTGAATGGTGTGTCTTCAGTAACACACTGAATGGGGTTTCTAAGTATGTGACTCACTGAACTTGGCTTATTCGGTATATAGCCTAACACACTGAACTGGGTTTATTGAGTATATGCAACACACTGAACTGGGTTTCTTCAGTATGTAACACTGTTTTTATTAAAAGGAGAATGCAGCGTTTTCTTCTATAATTGCTGACTGTTAGAATAGGCTATATCAGGCTGCAATTAAATGTGTGTTGTGCTACACAACCCGTTGACATGCGACAAAGTGGAGGACATTTGTAATTCCCTTGGTTAAAACTTGTCTTTAAAATAACTGAATAAGGTTTACGCAAAATACTACTTTTTCTTTTGCTCAATGTTTGGGTTGTCAATGAAAGGTTTTTCAGCGACGTTATTTAATCCTAAACGTTTGTCAAAGTAGGCCTTTTTTATATCACAATTTGATCTCACACTCTATAGTAAATAGTCAATGTTTT
>NC_082395.1:19613884-19618884 GCF_031168955.1 Gadus macrocephalus | reverse complement strand
AACTTGAAACCAAACTCTTAAATATTTGCTTTCATTTTATTGTCAGGGTCCACTTAAAACATCAGAAAAGAAAGTCTCTTGTTCCTTAGTAAAGGTTTCGCCAATTTGTCCACTTAATTAAGCATTTATTGCCAATTTGTTTGCCTCCCTCGTTTTTTATGGACAGCCCCTTGCTTCAGGGGATATATTTTAACAACAGGCACTTCATAAGATGTCTTATTTGAAAAAATGGAACATGTAATAGGCCAATCAAAATGGTTCAATCATTTACAATAATTTATGCCATTTAGATACAGCTACAACTAAATATAAATAAAATGTGTATTCTGTTATTTTTGTAGTCAATAATTTAATGATGATATCGATTATTGTACAAATTATGTTCATCATTTTTTTTTTTTATTGGCTTCGTTGATTCATTCATCCTCACATGCCAGGCTACTTGGAGGCTTACAATACAATTGCATAACCTAATACACCAACATATTTAAACATATGAAACTATCTATAATATACTATACATATCTATAGCCATTTATTTGCGTTTTATTATTGTTATTTCGACATTTTCGGAAAGTGACTAGTCCGCATTATCAAAAAAAGAAACATCAGAGACAATTGAACCGCCGCGACACGCGTCACGACACTGCCCATTGGCGTTGTCCCTTTAATTGAAAACAGTATAGTGTCCGAGTAGGTATCCCTTCATCACTTTCCATGGCGCTGTAGGTGGCCATGTATATTTTTGTTTTAGTGGTGTTTATGTGAACAAGAAAGAAGGGGGATTGCTTGCAGACCACTGATTGCGCGCGCTGGATCGCACCGTGGATGTGAGCTGTGTGGTTGATGGTCGCCACCCTTTCAACTAATCAACAGCAAGGAGAACGACGCACGACGACTTTTTAATTTTCTTGGCAGGATTTCACAATTAACCCCCCTCCCCGCGCCCTTCTCTCATGAGCGCAAAGGAAGATTGTGTTGGCACGGTGCCCTTTAAAATACTGTGTAACGTGTGGCCACTTGTAGGCACAATTAACTGTACACATTGGCCGTATTAATAGCATGTTATGCGTAATCACAAATGCGTTTGATCGCAATGCATGCGCCCTGGCCCTGGCCCCTGGCCCGCGTTCTACAGCATTGTGCAATAGGCTGTCACCTGAATTTGATTAGGCTTACATTTGGAAATGGCCCTAAAAATATAAGTTATAATTGTCAGAAACAAATCAATTATCTTTATGGTACTCATGTAAATAGTTATTGACGTTATATTGAAAATTCCAGTAAAGTGGCTGTAATGGCAAGGGCGTTTCTAAATTAGTGTAAACGTTTTGGTCATTGTGTTGTGTTGTTATAACCCCTTGGAGTTTATCAAACGAGGAATTTAAACTGTCATTACTCTTTATGGTGGCTGTATTTTTGCCTCGTTTTGATTGTTTATTGCCTTTTCCTCTTCCTCTTTTTAAATAGCATTTTGACTTGTTAATTTTCCTCCAGAATTAAATTAATATAGACTATAATTGTGCACGGCCAGTAGGCTAATAATAGCAATAGAATAATGTGCTTTTATTATAGAATATTCGATTCTAGATCGACGTTTTAAATTTCAGTTGACTCCAATAAATTGAGAGATTAAAAAAAGTGTAAATTGTATACAATTGAATCCTACTAAAAAGAAAACAACAAACTAAACTACTGTACAAAAGACGGCAATAAACGCATCTATCGTTCTATCTCTATCCATCCATCCATCCATCCATCTATCTATCTATCTATCTATCTATCTATCTATCTATCTATCTATCTATCTATCTATCTATCTATCCATCTATCTATCTATCCATCTATCCATCTATCCATCTATCCATCTATCCATCTATCCATCTATCTATCTATCTATCTATCTATCTATCTATCTATCTATCTATCTATCTATCTATCTATCTATCTATCTATCTATCTATCTATCTATCTATCTATATCTATATGAATTGTTCTACACTGGGCCTATCATTCGACGACTGCCTACTTGCAGTCGTCTATCTGAATGATGTAATACTTGTGAAGCGTAGGCACCAATAATAACATGTCGGCCTATAGGAAGACATCATTCCGCTCATCCAGGGTGGTCACCATCCCGGGAGTTATATTGTGCATAAGACGTTGTTAAAACCGCATTCCGAGGCAAACTTGGCATAGCTTGGATAGGCCTGCTGCTCAGACGTCAAACCCTGCTGTAGTTACAGTCAAACGAAACATGCGCAAACTTCCAGTCTCCAAAATAGGCAACCTTATACCATACAATTTAATTAATGCCTTCAGCTCATGAAATGCTAAAATAAGTTATTATATAAAAAGGCTATTAGCATTGGACAATATATATATATAGCTTATTTTGTAAGGGTGAAACAGCCTATGCAATTCAAATGTATAGGCTACGGTAAACCTTTCGCCAAAACAAAGTAAAGCCTATTTCAAATGGACAGTAATGTTTTATTGACAAAGTCCATAATGATGCAGTAGTATGCAGGGGGAAATATTTGATTTATATTTGCTTTCAAACGATGATAATAATAATATTGTCCATTTAATAACATTATTGTTTGCTATTCAAACTTTTTCTCAATGGAAAATATATAGCCTGAAACATAACCTATAATTACTTCTTTCATTATGGTTTTAGGAAATACAGTGTTTGTTAAGTTTTTTTTTTTTTTTTTTTTTATTGCACCAGCCAACTAAATACATAATGCCATATAAATGGTCTTTAAGATGGTCCAATATCACACTGTTTTAATACGGATATATAACTATTATGGGAATATATTCAACCAGAGTAATGGCAACAAAGTACTTTTATTGAGTCATGCTGAAGACCTTTGATAATAATGATTATTTACTAACAAGCATAATCTTTTAGATGGCAGACTAGCCATACTTTTTATTATCCCATTGCAACACAGATTGTGCATCATTCACATCAAACATATCTTCCTTTATCTACAAGCAGCATTCCAGCCACAGGTCCCCTATTGTAGCTGTGCCGTTCCCGACAAAGACAGATATAGTTGGCTTGGGAGATGTCTCCCTAAAGCTGCACACAGCAGCCCCACGCACAGGTGTATTCTCCCACCTTTACCCTGCGCACAATCCCCAATTCATCAGGCATGGGCTGGATCCATCGCAATCCCTGCACTGTCATCTGGTTTTGAACAGTATCGTCTGCGTAGAAACCCCAGTCTCTCTCTCTCCCTCTCTTTAGTTCTCACTGGCCCGTTCCCCAGTGTGTGCTCTGGGCTGATTCAGCATGCCCCCCCCCCCCACACCGCGACCGGGAACATGCCCTGGTCTCAGACCATGCCCCCCCCCCCCCCCTCCTCCCGGCTACAGAAACCACAGAGGGCCGGTCCACAGCGGTCTGCCTCTGAAGCAGACGAGCGAAGACGTCAATAGCTGAAGAGCTGAAGCAGAACGACCACAGCTGGGAAGAAGACGACAGCGGGAGGGGGGCCGCGCCAGACGCGGGCCGCCACTGGCTCGGGCGCAGGTCAGCTCCTTTGATAGGGGCCTGGATGGCCGTTTGATGGGCACGCATCAGGCGACAGGGGTTTGTGCATGTGTGTTTACGTAACAGCCATGTTGTTTATCACCCCGGCCCACCTACCCCTTTTTCCCTCCGCCACTGAAGGGGGATTTTCCTGTGGCGGCGAGCTCCCTCGGAAAAAGCAATTAAGAACTCCCAAACAGTGAACAACAATGGGGGATATCGCATTTTTTTTCATTTGCAATACACGTCTCATGTCCCCCTGCAGTTCTCTTTTACGTCTGGGATGCGATGCCTATTTTTAATCCGCACAGAACCCAACCCACCCTCAGACAAAACCACAAATTGAACTGAGGGGAGTAGTCTTGAACCGGGGGATGAGTGGGCTCTGGTAATTGCCTATTGTGGAACTTGAAGCTGCTCAGTGCTGCCATAAACAGCTCTGTTAGGTCACAACATGATACCCGCGCGCTCCGGCGCTGTACAGTCAGGTTTAAAACCAGAGCATATCCTCATTCTGTGGGAATCTATAGCCCTGGCCGTGGTCGGAATCAGTCCGGAATGCCTTGGATGGTTACTGGATTCCCCCGTAATGCCGGGGCTCTCCACAACGGAAGGCTAGGGTGGGAAAAAGGCCGAGAGCATTTCCTGAGCACTGGGGGGGTCCCAGTCAAGCATCGCACACCGTGGGCATCATGTGACAAGCATCTTGCCAGGCTTTAGCCTGTGATCCCGGGTGGAGCATTGGAGAGAGGGAGAGAGAGAGATGGAAGAGAGACCAGAGCGGTCCATGAGGGTCTGGAGTGAGGCTGGAACCCATGCTACTAGGTGGGCGAACATTACCCCGGGCCGAAGATGAAATGCTTTCCAATTGCAGGACGCGAAGCATCGCTGTGGAGCCAAACAAGTCCACAAACAATCGATTATTGTGCCCAATGTCCATGCTGTATGGTCATCATCGGCCCGTGTGCGGATCTGCAGGGCTGAGTGCGTGTAGACTGTATGAGCGTTGCTAGCCGTCCACTTCTGGGCTACCGCGCTTGTGTCCTGTGCGTCCGTGCCGTGAGGAGCTGGGGAGGAACCGGAGTGCCTGGCTGTCAGGAGGCTTCATGTGTCCACCTGTTGCCGGCCTCTTTCCGCTGGTCTGCTCTGTAACAATGGCGCTGGGAAAGCAGTAGAGCAGCAAGGTGACAGCGCAGAGATTGATGCTGGATTGTGTTTGGCCCGTCTTCTTCAGATGGGGGGGGGGGGGGGGGGGGTTGTCCAGGCAGAGGAAGTAACAGTCCCCACATCCCACACCCCCCACCCCTCTTCCCTTCACTCCCCCCACCCCGAACTGCCCTACGCTAATGCAGGCTTCATGGGGCAGGCATATAAAAGAGATCTCACTTTCTGAAATTTCCAATCGGCTCAATAGGCAGCTTGGCAGGTAACGTGTAAACAGGGTTTTCACGAG
>NC_082395.1:19592947-19613784 GCF_031168955.1 Gadus macrocephalus | reverse complement strand
TATATTTACACAATATGTTTTTGGAGGCCCGGGTAACAGCCTCTTTAATGTCATTTTTTGGTCCTTCAAAATAAAGAAAATAAATCCAAAGCTATAGAACCAGATACCTTATTTAAACTTTATGGAAAAGGAAAAAATATTAAGAAGAAGATCATGGAATGGAAAATAGATAGATAAATTGCAATAAAATATTGAAAAGGCCTATAGGCTGTAAGCTAAAGTCTATTCAGGCTGAGGAATAAACACAGACTGGCCTGTGGTCGTCACTTGGAGAAAATACCTAAGCCTCACATTTTTTCTCATTCTTTTAACGGCCAAGACTTTACTAATATTTAATAATATGCCTAGCCTCAATTTTATACAAGAAACAATATAGTACATACATAATGAAATTGAAAAACGTATATCTAAGGCAGTCTACTACGTAAATGACACAAACTGTGATGTTCTGTTTACACACTGCTATTCTTCTATGGTTTCACTGTGCCTTTAACTGGACTTTATTTCTGTTCAAACTCTAGGCTCTGTTTCACGGGTCAGGACAACAGATCAGACATCTATCCGTCACTCTCAGCGAGCCTGTCACTGGAACACAGCACCACCCCACGGTTGTGCTGCGGAGCGGAAGCGGGCCACATTTCACAGCCTATAGCTGTGTAAGATGCACCCGCTTCAAAAGGAGCGTGAGTCACCCGATTAAGAAGCCTTCCTGTCCCGTCTGCATGCTGTCTCGGCACCTTTTTCCGCAGAGGAACTGTAAGCTTGGATTAGTGTGTGTGTGTATGTGTGTGTGTGTGTGTTTGGTGGAGTGTGCATGTGGGCTTGTGTGTGCATATGTGCGTTGTGCATGTGGATGTGCATGTGTTTTTGCATGTGTGTGCGTCTGCATGTACATGTGCATATTTGTGTGCATGTGTGTGTGGGTGTGTGTGTGTGTGTGTGTGTGCATGCGTGTGTGTGTGTGTGTGTGTGTGTGTGTGTGTGTGCATGTGCCCGTTTGTGTGTGTCGCTGTATGTGTATGTTTGTATCCGCATTTGCTTGTGCATTTGTGTTTGGGTGTGTGTGTGTGTGTGTGTGTGTATGTGTGTGTATCTGCATGTACATGTGTGCTTTTGTGTGCGTGTGCGTATGTGTATGTGTGTGCGGGGGGGGGGGGGGGGGTTATGGGGAAGGGCCCTACGTGAGAGCCAAACGGACACAGCTCTCGGCTGCAGTATCAATCCTGTCAAATCAAACAATAGATGGCGCCCGTCCAAACCCCACGCAAGTTGGCAGAAAATATGTGAAGAACTCCGTCTTTTGAATCGTTTCTCTGGGTTCTTTCCTTTGAAGTGGGCAGGGAGGCCTCCGTCGGTGACTCAAGGCTCATCCGCTCTGTGATTGGAGGAGTTATTGTGACTGGAGGGCAGCTTGCTGGCTGTGGATCTTAACGCCTGGCCGTGGAACATGAGACCGTGTTTGACCTGCGTTGTCCCACCTTATGTGTGAACATGAAGAGGTTAACATGCACAGCTTCCCCTTGTGATAACCCCAGTTGTATTCAGTTTTATGTTTTCATGTTAACATAAGTCAAGTTAAGATTGACTGGTTATTATTCATATTATTATTATATAATTGCGGTATAATACAATTTTATGGTTATTCTCATTAATATTATTATTATTGTAGTAGGAGAAGTAGTACTAGTAGTAGTAGTATTAGTAGTAGTAGCAGTAATAGTAGTAATTGTACTAGTAGTAGTAGTAGTTGCAGTAGTTTTAGTGGTGCAAAGTCAATAAATGACCACTGCAAGGACATAATAAAAAGGCTCTCCGTAAGTTTGTCTGTTTGTTTGTGTACGTACGCTTGTGTGTGTGTGTGCACGTGCATGGTTATGTGTGTGTCCATGCACTGCTGAGAACCAGCGTCCCTGCCAGCGTCGGGGTCGCGACCCCGGGCAGAGAGCGGGACGTTCTCATGTGGCCGCAGGAAGGACAGAGTCTGTGTTGTTCTTCCCCTCTACCTGACAGCCATATTTCACTGCTCCGTCGTGACCTTCACCAGCACACCAACCCCACCGACAGGCAAGTGCCCCCCGCGCCGGCCTCCACCCCCCTCCGGGCCCCCGAGACCCGCGGCCACCTCAGACGAGGGCCCCAGACCTGACCCTGTTATCTCGGGGGCTTTCTGGAGGAACCCACCGGGCCCCCTTCGTAGCCGTCTGGAGCAGCTCTTCCTGTGCTCCTTTCCCTGACCCAGCTCCGTGCTCAGACCCTGACCCCCGTCGCCGCTGCTGTCCCCCCAACCTAGCGGTACCCCGGGTCAGGGAGGTCGACCTCCCTGAACTCTGGACACGAAAAGTGACCAATCATAACTCATTAGAAGCCCGAACCCCCCCCCCCCCCCCCACTGCAATCCTCAGCCGACCCAACCCTGGAACTGACCCCCCCCTCCCACCTTTAAAAAAACTATTTACAGCGAAGTACTTGACTTGATTTAGACGTTTCTTTTGTTTGCCAAACGCCTATTTCTCCTATCTCCTGAACTCTGCCGAAGTCCAGCGTAACAGCTGTAACTCTTACATTCTTACTCAACACACACACACACACACACACAGACACACACGCATACACCGAACAAACCCACGACACACAGATACACACAAACCGACGCAGACAGACACACACGCATAAACCGAACAAACCCACGCACAAAGATACACACACGTATGCACACAAACCGACGCAGACAGACACACACGCATGCAAACACAAATTAATACGCACACACACATGCACACACACAAGCATGCACGCACAAGCACACAGACGCATGCACACACACACACACACACACACACACACACACACACACACACACACACACACACACACACACACACACACACACACACATACACACACACACATACACACTTGCAGGCACACACACACAGATGCCACACACAGACAAACATGCATGCACACACAAACCCACACACCCACACACATGCACAACTGCACACTACACTGGTTACACTCCACCTCTCCTCACATGCAGAACGGGAACACACACATACAAAAGCAAAGACCCACACAAAGACAATGAGGTGAGAGGAATATTCCAATATTTCACCAGAAGCAGAGGCTCATGCTTGTTTCTCAATTCCTCCATGTTCAGAGCCAGAAAAACTTTTAGCAGAGCTTCTGCCCACCCTGCAAACAGGATTCATCAGGCTCTGCAGCAGGTCTTAGCAGCGGGGAAGAATGTGGCCCGTACCAATTTGAGACGCAGCTCGTACCATTATGAGACGCAGCCCCGGGGTCAAGGAGGGATTGCAGCCCTAGTTGTCTACCTACCTGTCATATTCTATCATAAACGGGATGTTAAATGGGCAGATAAGCGATGAAAGAGGAGGGAGGCAGCATGTGACGGATCACGGAGACCCGAGGGAGTGTGTTGTGTACGCAGCGTGTATGCCCTTGCTTCCCCCCCTAAACCTCCTGACAGCTGCTCAGAAGCCTTGGTGAGGAACTCTCATCTGGACAGCAACGTCGTGCATGCAAACTGAGAAAATAAAAGTTTCCCTGCGTGTGGGTGTGTTTGTGTGGTGAGGAGGTGGAGGTAAATCGCTGAGGCTGAGGACATCGAGTCTTGCACGCAAATGGTATTGGAGTGTTTTTGGGTGTCTTATTTGTAAAAGCGCAGTGCCCGTTCAAAATGTGCCGGTTTGGAACGGGTGGATTCAAACTGGACTCTGCACTGTCTTGAGTATGCGGCAATATACCTGTGTTAAGTGTGGAGACGATTGGATGCACAGTTGTTGAGAAAATTTCAACAGTAGGCATTCATACAAACAGAGACTAGTAGATTAGTAGATTTTAGATTTTAGTTAGTATGTGTATTTGTATTTTTATTTTTGTGCTTGTTTTCTGCATGTTCGTCTGTTTGTGCATGCATGTGTGTGCGTATGTGTGTGTGTGTGCGTGCATGTGTGTCTTTGTGAGTTTTCTGTAGGACAAAAACCATTGCATGATGGAGGGTTTGTGTATGTGTGTGTGTGTGTGTGTGTGTGTGTGTGCGCGCGCGCACGCGCGCGCGTGTGTGTGTGTGTGTGTGTGTGTGTGTGTGTGTGTGTGTGTGTGTGTGTGTGTGTGTGTGTGTGTGTGCGCGCGCTTGTGTGTGTGTGTGTGTGTGTGTGTGTGTGTGTGTTCTGAGGTGATGCAAGGCAGGCAGCATGACTGGTGGCAGTGGGGAGTAATTGTGATTGAGAGCTTTACTCCTTACTATGCCCTTAGTCGCTCTCTCTCTCTGCCTCTCTCTCTCACACACACACACACATGCATAGCAATACACACACTCCCGTGGGTCATTCTGACACTGTCCAGATAAAGCAACAGACTGATGTACATGCTTAAGTAAAACAGACAGAGGGAGAGTGAGAGAGAGGGAGAACTGCAGAAATATATATATATATAAATATATATATATATATATATATATATATATATATATATATATATATATATATTTATATGCATTTATTTATGAAACATATTCAATCATTTGTATCTGGATTCTAAAAAAATATTTTGTTTTATTGCAAATATTATTTTCATTGATAAATACATTTGTTATTATATATATGTTTATGTTATGTTCCTGTTGAGATGTTTGAGTGATCTGAGAAATAAAATACATTTCACATGATTAACTTTGTTGTGTTCATGATATATATTATGCCTTTAACCAATTCCAATATTGAATCTTGTTTTTATTTATGTCAGACTCATTTTACCTTAAATTAAAATCCGCAATTCGAACATGTAAAAATCTATTTTACTCAAATCAAAAGTTAACTGATTTCCTTTTTCGACGATATGAAAAACCTGAAATAATTCGCATTATGTTTGGCGACCACCTCCCGCAATAAAACGAGAAAGATACATCAACAATCCACTAAATAAACACGTACATCTGGCGGTTTACAGCGGCGTGTGTTTGTACTCCAAGTGCATTTTTTTTTACCAATTTACAGTACGTGTGTGTCTTCTCGTCTACTCGTCTCCAAAATGGCGCCAGGCGTCGTGCATGTTCCTCCGGCTTCACTTCAGCTCTTGGCAGAAGAGCAGCCGTGTACTTAGGCTCCCCTTCCTGTTTGTATTTACCCAGCCCTCACAGTTGTCCTCAGAGGGCCGTGTGCGCCGAGCGTCAGAGAGCTGCGGGGCCCTCTCACACGGAGCCCCTGCGTCGGAGGCCGGATCCCCGCGGGACTCCGCTCCGGCGCCGTGCCAGCTTGTTGTTCCTCCGTTGTTCCACGCTGCTCCTCCCTGACCTGCGGCGTGACTCTGCCCGGTGGGGGAACCCTGTCGATGGGGCGTGCACTAGCGTGCATGCAGTTCTGCCTTGCCCTGGCCCCTGTGTGGTCTCGGGCTGCGTGTGAACGTGTGTGGTCTCCCCCCCCCCGCCGGCCCCCCGCTCATCTGTCCGGGGCCGGCTAACGGCCTGCCCAGTGACCACGGCTGTTTACTTTACTTCTGTCTGCACCAACTGAACTCTGATCGCCTGCTTCCTCCAGCTGGGCCAAATCAGGCCCCAGCTCGGACCCTCCGCAGCCCAGGCAGAGGCCCCGGCGGCCGGGGACACGGCGGCACTCGGGCCACCTCCACCGACCAGCTCCGTGCTCCATGCCTCCCTCCTACCTCTGGTCCCTGCGTGGGGACTCGAGGCCCTACTGAGGACTGGAGGCAGATTGTTTCTTAAGGAGCTGCCTGTAATTATCCTGTCAGGGGCCTGTCCTCATTGGCCGAGGTAATTGGTCTCTCTGAAACTCTGTCACTATAAGAAACTGCTCTGAGTCCCTTTATAAGGGGAAGCAGACAGGCTCGGGACTCATTCCCAGCCAGTCGCTAAGGTAATAGCGTCCTGCCTCGTTCGGACAAGAGAGCACTGTAACACAACACAGCCGCCCCCCATAGCGCTGAATATACCGGGTTGGTGCCGCGACGATAGGGTTAGGATATTGTGTCTCTGTTGTGTATTTTATTTACGTGTACATGTCCTTGTCGTTTAGCTAGGTCACCAATGAGGGCGGGCTAATGCGTGGCTCTTAACCCCCAGTGGTGCTCAGCTCCGTCTCCATCCCCAGGCAGATTAGCTTTCTATTTATTAATTTCCTTATTTACAGTGCAGGTCACGGAGTTAAGCGGCCCAGTGCAGCGCTACACACAGGCCACAGGATCCTACATAAATCCACTGAGTAATGAAGCAGAGACCCCAGCCTACCTGCCCCCCCACCGACGCCCCCACCCCCCACCACTCAGAGCGCCGCCTGGGGTCATTTCTCTTATTAAGGGCTGGATTGGTGTTGACTGGCTCTGTGTTTGTGTGAATACGTGTGTGTGTGTGTGTGTGTGTGTGTGTGTGTGTGTGTGTGGTTGTGCGTGTGTCGGTGTGTGTATGTGTGTTCCTGCATGTGTGCGTGTTTGTGTGAGTGAGTATGTGTGTGTGTGTGTGTGTTTGTCTGTGTTTGTTCTGTCTGTCTGTTTGTCTGCTTGTGTGTAGATCTGTGTGTATCTTATGTTTGTCTGTGTGCTTGTGTGTGTGTATGTCAGTGTGTGTTTCTGTGTTTCTGTGTGTGTGTGTGTGTGTGCCTGTGTGTAGATCTGTGTGTGTCTGTGTCTGTGTGTGCTTCTCTGTATGTCTGTGTGTTCCTATGTGTGCATGTGTGCGTCTGCGTGTCTGTGTGTGCGTGTGCTCTCTAAGGAGCGTGCTGGACCCCAGGTCCTGTCGGGGGGGGCCGCGGGGCCCAGGGGCCGACCAGGGGGATCAGGGGGGAGGCTGGTAGTGTTTAGGGCCCGTGTTTTGCCAGGGAAGCCGGGAAAAGCCCTCCAGGGTCACCCCTCCACCGCTTTACAAATTGAGCCCTGTGTCGGCAGGCGCCAGGGCAAAGCGGAATGAGCGAGCCTACTGACCTCCGACCCCGGCCCAGCCCCGGCGCAGAAGCCCCCGCAACCCAGGAGACGGCACCGGTGACCTCCGCGGGGTCAAATTCCGTCTCTTCCTCCTCCACCGAGGGCTGCGGGGGGTGCCTGGCGGCGCCCCAGCACCCATCCTGCACTCATTACATCTAATGCAGACCACTCCCAAAATAAACACGGGCGGTGGCTGGGACGGGCGCGCCGAGAGGGATGCTCAGGAGAACGCTGGGCTGCCCCCCCCAGAGGCCTGATGGGCCGGGGGGGGGGCCGGGGGCAGACAGAGACGACGACATGCTCTTCAACCTCAGGTTGAAAAAGTAGCCTTGTTGTTTTGTGGGCCATAATGCGGGTGATTGTCTGCAAAAGACACTGCTGCCAGGGCTTGCGTGAAAAAAATGAATGAATAGTGCCTGATTTGTATCTTGTCTGAACACATCTTGAATTCCTGACACACTGTATTGCTATCAATGTACCTCCTAACATTGTGTGGTCGAACTAGTCTTGTTTGCAGGGTCTGGCAACACCGCCGCTGTTGACACACAGCTGTCACACTGTTGCCCGGTAACTGACAGGCCGCTGACAGGCTATTGATAAGAAGTCAGGGGTCTACGGTGGACCTGTCAAATATAGTGTCACCCTGTTCATTTCCTCTAGAGCTGATTCCTCTCTCTGTGTGTGCTTGTGTGTGTGTGTGTGTGTGTGTGTGTGTGTGTGTGTGTGTGTGTGTGTGTGTGTGTGTGTGTGTGTGCGTGCGTGCGTGCGTGCGTGCGTGCGTGCGTGCGTGCGTGCGTGCGTGCGTGCGTGCGTGCGTGCGTGCGTGCGTGCGTGCGTGTGTGAAAGAGAGATAGAGAGTGAATGTGAGACGTACAGATGTACTCATTGACATCAAATTATTTACCATAATTTTGTCATGTTATATAAATGTGGCTAATACACCTTCAAAAGATTTTCAAGCAAATTCTTCCAAAGAAGTCATCTCAAAACACTCACATTGTAAGCTTGCATGTTTAATACTGAGGGTTAGTGTGGTAGTGTGTAGTGTGTTATCATTAAAATATAAAAGCTAAAATAGAAAGAACTGCTTATTTTTAGACGCTTGGGAGGTTGCCATATAAATGACTTCGTTCAGACTCCAGAAGACAACATTGCGTTCTCATCTGTTTCTTCTCACAGTCTCTATTATCTGGAACATGCCTGCCACGCCACAGTTTATAACCAACCGCCAAATTACTGCAAATGTGTGGAATCCTGGTTTTTGTTACACCTCCAAAGTTTGCCATCTTTCGTCCCTTCTTTCTTTTCATTCCTCCTTTATGACCTGTCTCTATGTGTGTGTGTGTGTGTGTGTGTGTGTGTGTGTGTGTGTGTGTGTGTGTGTGTGTGTGTGTGTGTGTGTGTAACCCGACCTCACACGTTCCACGTGAGGCTGAGAGACATCTGTCTGTAATGTAACATTTCCTAACATTTCATACCGAGAGGGTAATTCCTGACAGCCATGAGTCCTGTGAAAACAGATCACTGCCCCCTAACCCCAGCCCTCCCCACAGCCCACCTTCTCCCAAAACCACCCCCACCACCTCTACTACCACTGCCTCCATCACCACTACATCCACCACCTGAACCACCACCACCTCCATCAACACTACTCCAACCACCTCCACAACCCTCCATCCAGGCCTATTTGCTGGGAGCTTGCCACCGCTAGCTGCTTTTCATACATGGCTACATGCTTTCAGTTTGATTGCTTTTATTATGGATGCCATCAGGCTACTGGCTCGGGCTGGGTTGAAACCCCAAGTTGAACCGGTTGAATCCTACCAGTAGGGTTATCCTGTAGGGTGCTCACTAGGCCCAAGAACCCAATTATCGGCTTCAGGGGTGGTGAGCTTTGCACGGGCTCCTATATTCTTTCAAGGGCTACGGGAGAGACATTACAGGAGACAGAGAAAGAAACAGATATAGGGAGAGACCGTCAAGTGAAATGACTATGGGCGAGCACAAATACAAACAGTAGGAGAGCGGAGGAGTGAGGCCGCGAATGGAAAACACTGGAAAACGGTGTGGGGAGAAAACGGGAAACGAGAAAATGAGATGGAAAAGTCGGTGAACCGTGCGTGATTTAAAAACGTGTGCCAGCTTTGCAAGGCTGGTCATCCATCGTCAGCCCTCATTAAGCCCCCCCCCCCCCCCCCCCCCCCCCAAAAACATGCAGCGGCGAGCGCTCTGCGTGTGGCTCCATGGGAACAATTAAGACACCGGAGGGGCTGCGGAATGATAAATGATATCAAATTACACAATCCAACAACGGATGGCTTTAGTGCGGGTTCAATCAATCTGGCCTTGTTAAAGCCCCACATGTGTGATGATGAGGGCCCCTTTTCTACTGTTAGATGCACTGCGTAAACACAGGCCACTGCCAATGCCCAGAATGCCCAGAAAGTTCTACCCCTTATAGCCATCTGACCTGGTTAACTGCTTCGACGCTCGGATAAAACCGCCTGTTATTTTCCAAATAGTTGCTGGTTATGGGCTGGAGGATAATGTCTGGTGGAAATCTGTGTGTGTGTGTGCATGTGTGTGTGTCTGTGTAAGTGCGTGCATGCGTGTGTGAGAGTGTGTATGCGTGCGTGTGCATGTGTGTGTGCGCGTGTCTGTGTCTGTGCGTCTGTGTGTGTGCGTGCCCGCATGTGTCCGTGTGTCTGTGTGCATGCGTGTGCGTGTGCGTGCGTGCATGTGCGTGCAGCAGGCCGACTGGCTGTCGGGAATACACGGCGGAGTCATGCTATGGACCCCCAAGAGACAGGAGGGGGGATGAGAATTTCCTCCACAGTCACGCCGGGCAGAGGCCGTGCCCCTGGAAACATGTCCCGCTCGGAGCCAGGAGAACTCCCAGGCTCAAGTGCTTTCCCTGGACCAACGGGGTGGGGTGTGGCGGATGGGTGTCAGACCACCACACACGTCTACCTTGGCCTCGCCCAAACCCCTGGACCTCGGTGTGTGCACACACACACACTCACACACACGTGCACACACACACACACATGCGTGTGTGTGTTATAGAGCTAGATTCCTAGCTTGAGTTTTAGCATCTTTCTTAAAACACCAAATGGGCGTGATTGCCAAAGACATACACACACACACGTGTGTGCACACACGTGTGTGTGTGTGTGTGTGTGTGTGTGTATGTGTGTGTGTGTGTGTGTGGGGGGGGGGGGGGGTATGTGTGAGTGTGTTTGTGTGCGTGAGTGTGTGTGTGTACAGCCTGTAGACACCCTTTAGCAATATGCCTACTTGTGCCATAAGCTTTTATTATAAAAAATATGAATTTGACATAATTTCAACAAAGCAGGTGTAGGAGTGAATAATATCGCTTTTTTTTAATCTTTTGTACGTGGTCAAATAAAGCATAACGACTTTGGATATCACACATGGAGGTTGTGGAGGTTAAGGCTGAATTGGCTGAAATGAGAAAAGTCTAATAGTAGCGATACTATACTCACATACCGTCCAAAGCCCGTGCTGCTCAGATGACCTCGCTGTCACTCCCCCTGACCCTGTCTATTTCTAACACCTATCATAAAGTTATATCCAGCCGTTCTCTACCGCAGTATGGTCAACGCCATTGTGCAGTGGTGCTCCGAGGGGGGTGTCCGTGGTGGAGGTCGCAGTCTGCTGGCGGAGGGTCGCTGTGGGCCTGACGGACGGGGGAGGCGGGGGGCAGTGGGCTGGTGCTGTCTCCCCTGTGGGGTCTGTGTTGTGACCTGCTGCCAGACAGACCACAAAGGTCTGTGCTGCTCCATATCTTTTAACTGCTCCCTCAGCGCCTTACCGATCCCCATGACACCATGCATGCCCCCTTAAACACACACACACACACACCAATTTACACACAAAAACCCACACAGAATCAGACATACTTACACATGCAATCTAACACAAACACAAAAACACACACACACACACACACATGCAAGCTAGCACACACACACACACACACACACACACAGACACATACACACACACACACGCACACACACACACACACACACACACATGCAAGCTAGCACACACACGCGTAGAAATACACACACAAACAAACACACACAGACACAAACACACACACACACACACACAAACAAACACACACACAGACCCACACATACACACACATGCAAGCTAGCACACACACGCGTAGAAATACACACACAAACACACACACACACACACACACACACACACACACACACACACACACACACACACACACACACACACACACACACACACACACACACACACAGAAATACACACATAAACAAACACAAACACACAAAAGCCTGCAAACAGTCAGCGTGTTTTTTTGTGGTGTCGGCACCTGGCGGGGCTGCGCTGACCTGGCGTCGGCACAGCGGGTCTCCCTGAGCATGAATCATACCTGCTGCTGGAGATGGATGAGTTCCTCTGACAACTTTATTACATGAAAACAACCAGTAGTTTGCAAACTATTCCATGAGAAAATCGGACTGGTGCTGAAGTTCAGTCCGGTCTCTACTGTGGACCAGTCCTCTAGTTAAAACCGGGCCTTTAGTTTGGACCGGAGTGGAGGACCAGTCTATACCAGAGACCGGTTCTAACTAGAGGACCGGTCCAAACTAGAGGACCAGTCTATACTAGAGACCGGTTCTAACTAGAGGACCGGTCCAAACTAGAGGACCAGTCTATACTAGAGACCGGTTCTAACTAGAGGACCGGTCCAAACTAGAGGACCAGTCTATACTAGAGACCGGTTCTAACTAGAGGACCGGTCCAAACTAGAGGACCAGTCTATACTAGAGACCGGTTCTAACTAGAGGACCGGTCCAAACTAGAGGACCGCGGTCCCCTTGTTTTGACCAGTCCTCTAGTTTGGACCAGTACTCTAGTTTGGACCAGTCCTCTAGTTTATACTAGTCCTGTCATTTATATCAGTCCTGTATTTTAGAGTAATCCTCTATACTAGTCCTCCAGTTTTTACCAGTCCTGTAGCTTAGAGTATTCCTCTAGTTTAGACCTTTTGTTTAGCCTAGTCCCCTAGTCGAGTTCTTCTAGTCCTCTAGGTCAGACCTTTTGTTTAGACTAGTACTCTAGTCGAGTTCTTCTAGTCCTCTAGGTCAGACCAGACCAGACCCCCGGAGCAGTCATGTGGATCCAGGGGCTCCAGGGGTCCCCAGGAAGAGGCCAGGTCTGCAGGGCTGTGCCCCACATGTGGGCCTCCCAGTCTGGGCAGCCTCGCGGTGTTACACACCCCATTTCCAGAGAAGAGAAAAAAGTCAATAAGGCTGGAATTTCCTACCACATAGTGAAGAGTGAGGGGCTATGGCGGTGCGAGCAGGGTGGACCTCTATGAATGCCACCTGTGTTTTGGCACAGGCCCTCCATCTCTAGAAGAGCAGTTATATAAGGGGTGAGGGGAGCCCCATATTAGCGCCATAACGCCTAGCAGTGTCTGTGACGATCTGAATGCTTATAATGGGACTGCTTGTGTTTGAATTGCATTCTTTCACCGTCAATTGGATTCATGCATTGGTGATGTTCATTCCATTGCATTTTACAATCATTTGTTTTTGTGTTGAATCCACTGTCTAGTAGAAATACGTCTATGAAGAAATAACAATTTTAATAGAATCGACGAAAAAAAAATGCGGACTCTCTTGCTGTATCTAGCACTTGGACGATGACAATGTCTTTCACATCACACTCTCTCTGTCTCCCTCTCTCTCTGACTCCTGAATCTGGTCTGTCTGGATCTAGTAGTTCTTCTACGCTGTGAGGTTGTGAGGCCGTGAGGCTGAGAGGCTGATGGCCTGGTGAGAACCCTCCGCTGCGATCTAATGCCTGTGAGAGCGTCGCACCAGGGGCCACCACATCCCTTCATCCTCCACATGGCTTCAACATTTCCTTCCTCCTCACAATTTGGTTCGTATCGCTCATTTCCTGCCCCGGCCACGGCCTTCATGCCAACCCGGACCCCTCAGAAAGACAGACGGAATCAAACCCCTCACCTAGGACTCCCGCAAGGAGACTGTTAGGATTGACCCAACGTCAAATCAGCTAAGACGAAAACGTGAAATAAAAACTAAAATGATGCTGACATGTGTCTCTTCGGTAAGACCGTGCAGGGAGAGCGAAGACCCACAACAACGACAACAAGGGGTTTAAAAGGACACAGTGTGTGGTTGAAGAGGACATGGAAAGAGGCCGCCCTGTACTGTAGTTTCCATGTAGCACGCTGGCACGGACTCAGCGGTGGTGGGAGGAGAAGAGGCATCACCCCTAGAGTAAATACACATCCCCACTGGGTCATGCTAACGTCTCGGCCGGCGACGGGCCCACACAGAGTGGCAGCAGCATGGCCTCCCCTCTGCCCCGCTCTCCCCCCCTGCTGGCGCCGCGTGGCGCTCTGTTGTCACCCCCTCCGCCGGGCTGGCGCTCTGGGCATGGAGTGTGGCAGGGGCAGTTCTACTTCTGGCCGGGGTTCAATGCCAGTGGGACCGTCTGGGAGAGGAGTCTGTTGTGTGTGCTATTCTTCTTCTTCTCTTTCTTTCTTCTTCCATCTCTTAATTTCCTTCCTTTTCCACCTCTTTCTCCACTTCTTCTTTTACTTCCTTTTGCTCCTTTTCTTCATATTCTTCTTCTTGTCGTTCTTTTTCTCATTCTTCTTCTTGTCGTTCTTTTTCTCATTCTTCTTCTTCTAATTCTTCTTCTTCTTCTTCTTCTTCTTCTTCATCTTCTCCTTCTTTTTCTTCTTCTTCTTCTTCCTCCTCCTCTTCTTCTTCTTCCTCCTCTTCTTCTCCTCCTTCTTCTGTGGTGAGGTGGTAGGGCATACAGGTGAATGGCAGACAGGAGGTTATTCTGGGAGGTCTCAGAGTGAAGCAGGTATAGAGCACACACAGCTCCCCCCTGATCTCACCCCCACCAGGGGGAACTACTTAGCCCATCTGGCCTCTGGACACTTGACGTTAGAAAAATATTTTCATAACTGATTGTCTGTGTGTCTGTGTTTGTGCGTGTGTCTATGTGTGTGTGTGTGTGTGTGTGTGTGTGTGTGTGTGTGTGTGTGTGTGTGTGTGTGTGTGTGTGTGTGTGTGTGTGTGTTTGTGTGTGTGTGTGTGTGTGTGACGTATGAAGGCCTGCATATGTAGGTGCATATATATTGATGTACAATAGGGATAATATATCTATATCTATATATACATACTATATACTTATATGTATGTGTGTATGTGTGGACATCTGTGTGTGTATGTGTGTGTGTGTGTGTGTGTATGCTGTGTGTATGTGTCAGTGTGTGTCTGTGTGCTTTTGCGTGAGTGTGCGTCTGTGTGTGGGTCTTTTTGTATCAGTATGTGCGGGCGGGCATTTGTGTGCTATTGGTGGGTGCGGGCGGGCATGTGTGTGTTAGTGTGTGGAGGATTTTGTGCGTGGGCGGGCCTGAGTGTGTTAGTCGCTGTGTGGATGATTGCATGTGTGTGTGTGTGTGTGTGTGTGTGTGTGTGTGTGTGTGTGTGTGTGTGTGTGTGTGTGTGTGTGTGTGTGTGAACACCACCACAGCGTCTCGCTCTTTAATCAGTAATGGCAGAAAAGCGTGGAAAATATGCAGCTCCCTGATAACCGGGCCCAGCCCTCCTCTCCTGTGCTCCTCTCTCTCGGGGTGGGAGATATGTATTTCATACCCCAGATATGGCGAGAGGCGAGCACGGAATGCAAGTACGGAGCTCTGGTTTCAGAGTGAAGGGCTTTTTAATGGCTCTGACACTAATCACAGAGTTCACATATTGGTTTGATTTCGGCACATCTCGGCTCTAATGGGCAAACACTCTGAGGCTTCATCAATCTGGTAGAGGAGGGGGATGGGGGGGAGGGGGGAGGGAAGGAAGACTTCGCAGCCACACAGGTCGCTGAGTGTGTGTGTGTGTGTGTGTGTGTGTGTGTATGCGTGTGTGCGCGTGAGTCTGTGTGTGTCTGTGTGTGGGATTTTCCCTGAGGTAGACACAAGATGGACCATATTGGCCCAAGTATCAGTGAGGCCGGTGAGATATAACGTTCAGTTCAAAGTGTAATTAGTTGACGCACTATATCTATTCTCAGACTGTGCCAGATTTAACATCCACTTATCACAATTACCACAGATTTAAAACAATACAGGGGATGTAGGGTCTAGTTGAACCTTCCTTATTAACTTATATCTACCGTTTACGTTGAAAATGTTTGGAAAAGTATATTTCTGTAAATGCACGCCTGCATGGCAGATGCTGAATTTGCCACGCAATTTGGCAAGCAATCTCCATGATTATGCATGTGAAGAAAATGTAATTGTTATGAAAAAAACACGCAATCTATTATATAATCCTGCTGTATTTACATCAGGATTACCCTAATTGTGTCCAGAGACTTACTTGTCCTCCTACACAGTCCTAAGAATATCCAGAGAGAGGACTTGGACATGGACATGGTTTCCTCCGGAAGGTATCGCATCATTATGGGGTTAATACCCCTGAACCAATCACCTTACAGTATGCCTGACCCCATGTCATAGGTCAGAGGTTATCAGGGGATCGAGGGCAGTTATAGATGTGGCAGATTAAACATATGCATCTTCTTTTGTCATATAGTTTGTTTATGTCGTCATTATAATCAATAATCATTGATTAGAATCAATAAATCTCACAGATACTGTCCCACTGGTGGAAGTGCTGTGTGCCGTTCCCTTCAGCCAGCTCTCTGCCCGTCAACCGGAGCCAGTCAGCACGGAGGTGTCAGGACGTGAGGAGAAACAGGAAAAGGTGAACAGAAGGCCAGTGCAGAAAATAGAGCCGAGGGAGGGAGAGAGAGAGAGAGAGAGAGAGAGAGAGAGAGAGAGAGAGAGAGAGAGAGAGAGAGAGAGAGAGAGAGAGAGAGAGAGAGAGAGAGAACAAAATGAGTGCAAGGAAATGGCAGAGTGCACGGCAGTGCACTCGCTGGAAACGCTATCCAACGATGTGTCAAGAGGCAAAGCACTATTGAGTAACCGTTGGCGCGGCTGTGAACGCAGCCCTAATCACTGGTGTTTAACACACATCTCTCACACCCCTACACTTGTTCGAGGTGCTGGTGCACCTGTGAGGAGGCTCATGTTTGCTAAATCTCTCCCATGAGGATTTAGGTGTCGGGATACTGTGACAGAGAAAATGTGTTCAATAGCAAAAGTGTTGTTGGTGAAGGAGTTATTATCTATCAGATGTGCGTCTTTTTAGGAAATACTTTTGTATTTTATGCACAATTGCTAGAAAGGAGACAACACAGCAATCCAAGGCAAATCTAGATAACAAAACCAAATAATATTTAACAAATAATTGTGTCTCTGCTGAAATTGTGCTTGATTTAAATCGATTGTCAAAGATTGCTTAGTTCAATCGTATGCCTTGTTCGCATAACATGGCATTCCCCGGACCTCAGACACAGTTGACTTTACCCATTTGTCAAACGGTTGGCTTATTTTGTCTCATCGATATGTTTTATACCTTGCTTTTTACTTATTTTACCTTTTTTGTCTTTTTTTGACTGGCTGAAAACCTGGGGGAATGCAGAACCTTTCTAGCATGAAAAAGGTTTCCACTAGGTCTTAGTTGGATTCTGAGCTTGTCCTTCTCCAGTAAAACCAGACCACTGTCTTTGACGTTTAGAACTGATTTGTTATGGTCTGGATACCGGGGTTACAAGATGGAGGAGCCTTTCCATAGGAGGACAGCCCAATAATCTGAGATTGTACATGCCATGTTGGACATATTTTTGTACCGCAATCCACGTTTACATGAACTTCTCAGGAGATACAAGGGCTATCAATATGTTAGATCTGTTGAGAAGGACGTATGGATAGAAATTAATCTGTCAAACTCGACCTACAATATAAATGACACATCCATTAACAGTTTTCAAAAATAACTTTGCAAAAACACATATAATTGTCATCACTTGCTGTAGATGTCTCTTATATGAGCATGACAAAATGAATGCCTTAGAAAAATGTTATGTCTACAGCAATCATACACTTCAACGTATTTATCTGCACATGACTGCAATATAACAGACAATCTGTTTTAAATATGTAAAGTACCACAGATATGAGGATCAGGCGAGGCCATGAGGCAGCAGGCCTGCTGTGAAGCCTGGTCCGGCTGAGGGGGGGTTAAACACACCATACGGCTGTGGCTGAGTATGATGAACATCCACCGGTCATAACACGCACGCACGCACGCACGCAGACACACACACACACACACACACACACACACACACACACACACACACACACACACACACACAGACACACACACACAAACCCAAATCAACGCAGACTCAGGCACACTCCCTCACACACACACACAAACACCACACACAAACACACATACATGCACACACACACACACACACATGAACGCACACAAACACAGTCATGTGCGTGCATGCACACACACACGTACACACACAAACACACACCCACTCAAATGTACACAGACTCAGGCACACTCACTCACCCTCACGCACACAAAAAGCACACACCCACTCAAATCCATACAGACTCAGACACACTCCGAGACACACACACTAACACACACACACACACACACACACAGACAGACTCAGCCCTCCCGGTGGCACGGCGACGGTGTTTATCTGAGCTCAAGCACAGGACCATAAAGTATGGTAGCTATGTGTCTCCAGCCCGTCGTCACTAGACTAAGCCCCCCCCCCCCCCGCTGGAGAGTGGAGCGCATCCCACTAGGATGGCTTGTGTGTGAGAGCATGTGTTTACTTATCAGAGAGCTGGCCGTATGCAGAGTGACAGAGAAGATGATCCATTATAGCCCTCCGCTGGGTCCAGGACAAAAATACGCCATGGCCCCGATCCACCGCACCAAAGAGCAGCTTCCTCCAAAAAAGGTTAAACTGAGGTTCGGCATGAATAGATGCTAATGCAGGGCTCCCCGCACACACACAATTACACACTGTGTGTGTGTGTGTGTGTGTGTGGTGTGTGTGTGTGTGTGTGTCTGAGTGAGTGTATACATCTTGAGTGACTGAGTGCTGCATGAAATCTTTCGTACGCGGCCATCATGGCAACCCCATTATGCCGTTGTTTTGAGTGACATCACTGAATGGTGACTTCAAACTCAATTGCAGAGAAACCTTTTTTATCTCAAATGCATGGAGTCACTTCCAAATTATAAATTGGACGAGGTGAGATTGAAACCCTGGCCAGAAGAGAGAGGAGAGGAGAGCTGTAGAAGACTTCAGCGTTAACACACCAGTATTACGTATGGAGGGTGCAAGGGGCCTCAGGGATTGGCTCAGTGAAAGTCCATTTATTATATTGATATGAAACAAGAAGCATTTTTCATAGTAATGGGAAAAAACTAAAACATCACAAAAATTGAGTTTATCGTTGGTTCAATAAAAATTGTTTAACCAAAAAATAACAAGCAAATGTAGCAAAGTACATCTAATTGTATTCTTATTGCTGAACAAAATCTATTGTTGATAACATAAATAAATTTTGAAAGTGTAAGAAAAACTGATCAAATAAACCAGATATAATTTTCCACAAAACATTGTAAAGACAAATAATGAAAACCAATTCTACTTTACTGTCTGTGTATTAGTTATAGTTATATATTCTATATTTCACATTCTATAATATAATATCAATACATGATGCATAGATATATTCATATGAAATTATATTCTATTTTTTGACCATTTCCTAATAGATTTTCTACTCTATGTTGAGCCATGTTAGGGAAAATAGAGTGCAGTGTGTATAACAAATTGTGTATCTCCCAGCGTTCAATACACAGTGTTTACAACACCAACCATCAACCGGTGTCTCTCAGAGTAGCTTCATGTGTGGCAGGAGTAGAACAGAGAGTGTGTGTGTGTGTGTGTGCGTGCGTGCGTGTGTGTGTGTGTGCATGCGTCCAACCTGTCTCTATGTATGTGTGTGTGTGTGTGTGTGCGCGCCTGTATGTGTGGGCCCCTTGTCTAAATGCGTGTGTGAGCGCGTCAGCCCATACAGTGCACAGGCGTGCGTTCGGGGGCGTGCGCTGCCCTACCGTGCGGCGGAGCCGGTGTTTATGCTGGGCTGTGATTAACACCGTCCAGGTGCTCCGCTGGCAGGGACGCCGGAGCGCTTGTTGAAGACACTCGCACATTTTCCCCCCGTGCCGGGCCCAGTCATTCCACGCTTACTGGGCTGGACGCGCCAGCGCGCTGAACTGTTGACCGCCATTTGTTCCACGACTGTCTCATAAACGACCGGCTCTCTCTGCGTCGGTGAGGGGGGGAGGGAGGGAGGGAGGGAGGGAGGGAGGTGGGGCGGGGGAGGTAAGAGGAAGATAGAGGGAGGGGGGGGAGGGAGGGAGGGAGGGGGGGGTGTAGGTGGGGCAGGTTAGAATTCCACAGAGACGGTGTGCTGCTAAGGATGGAGGAGCCGGAGCAGGAGGGTGTAGGATCCAGAGGCGGATGTGTATATGTGTATGTGTGTATGTGTGTGTGTGTGTGTGTGTGTGTGTGTGTGTGTGTGTGTGTGTGTGTGTGTGTGTGTGTGTGTGTGTGTGTGTGTGTGTGTGTGTGTATCCACGTGTGCGCGTGTGGCTGTGTGTGCCCGTCTTCATACATGTGTACCTGAGGTGAAATGACCTGAGCGTGGATGATGTATTTAGCTTGTGTTCAGACGGCGGTGAGCTCTCCGTGGAACGCCATCTCTCTCCGGTCTAGACAGGAAGTCAGGAGCCATGCCACTAGTGACCACTTCCAAAGCCAGGAGAGCGGATCTCAGCCCTCAGTCCTCCCTGCGGGAGAGACAGCCGTCTTTAGCCGTCGCGCTACTTCTACCATATGTTTTCCAGCGTGTGAGAGCCTCTTCAAAATAGCCACTCGTGGCTCGGTTATCCAGTAACCATGGAGATGAGGTGATGGTTGTCAGGTGGACGAGCGATAGAGGGCAAGAGAAGATACAGCAGGGACATAGATCGTATGATAGCAGAGGAACATTGAGTAACGCTTGGCGATGCCGGGAATGGTGTTGTAATCGCTGGTATTTAACACAGATCTGTGCTCCCACGCTAGTTCTGGGTGGCTGTCCACCTGTGTTTATGATATCGCACTGGAGAGTCTCAAATCGCTGGTATTTATTCTGTCGGATTTGGGTCAACGGCTCTGGATATTGTATCAAATTAATTTGTTTAATCCTACTTTAAAGTGAGAATTTCGAAGATTTTCAAATCTAAATAAATGTCTGCTCAGTCACTATCTATCGCTGAATGAGGTGACGGAATGGGAATTTAGCCTATGACCCGCTGAACAAAAGCGGTTGAATTGAAGTATTATGATTGTGATGAAAGCGCTGTCGGTGGCAATACCGCTTGGATCTCTGGGAAAAAAGTACTGGTTATCGCCAAAGATGTCGCCAAAGAGAACTAAACGGACATCTTTCAGATTGCCGCTTTAACCATTGCCGTAAAACATGTGAAAACAATGGATAATTCCGATAATCCTGTAGGAGTTTGTAATCATCAGACTTTATGGACTAATTACAGCAATCTAAATGTATCGCAGCGTGGCTCTCCAATCATATCTTTGCAATACATAAACAAACATATCATTTTTACACCCCTCAAGACAAAGAAAATCAACGTAATTTGGAATATGAAACTTTGATGCAAAACCTTTTCATGAGTATACATGGGGAGAACATGTGACTATATTTAGGCCCCTCCTTAACCCCCCCTCCAGAGCCTCTGACTGATTACCCCCCCCCCCCCCCCCCCCCCCCCACCGCCGCCTGTGTACTCCCAGCTAAG